>NC_081770.1:21445344-21484470 GCF_963082965.1 Carassius carassius | reverse complement strand
GGTTACCAGAGATGATGGGGGAGGGAGAAGAAGGATTGTGCTGTGGTACATTTGTAATTTCACTTTTCAATAACAACCTGGTACTCTGGGATTGGACTATTAAACTCACTATGTTTAACTGTATGACCAGGGTGGGCCTGAATATTCATGTAAAAATACACTGACTGGGATGTCTTCCACTGCACATTTGTCATTTGTAAATTTTATCGAAGTTTTTTTTTTCAGTCTTTTGATAAAATGCTAACTCACATAAATCAACCATGATCTTAAGTCATTTTGCATAGCTCAAAGTTCGATACAGTTAATTTATTCCTTGGCTTGTAAAGATAAAGAATTCACGATCCTAAAGAGGGCATTAAGTCATCTGAGATTTCAGCCTGTTCATGTGTAAAGTGTGTATGACATATTAAAGGGATAGTTCACCCAAAAATGAAAATTCTGTCATTAATTACTCAGCCTCATGCCGTTCCAAACCCGTAAGACATTTGTTCATTTTCAGTTTATTTTTCTTTTGATGAATTCTGAGAGCTCTCTGACCCTCAAGGATAAGTTGTTGTTAATCAATACTTGTTTTTTGTGTTTCTAGGTGTGAGGTGCAGTGATTCAGCCCCAGTAAGGTAGGGAAGGGGCATGGCGGGTTGTCCACGCCTGAGCTTACCGGGGCTGTTTGTGCTCCTAATCACTGCATCCCTAACACATGGCCAAAGCTGCCCACAGCGCTGTGACTGTATCCCTCATCAGAGAGCCGTGATGTGCCAGAACAAGCGTCTGGGCTCTATTCCTGGAGGCATCACTACTGACACACGGCTGCTTGATCTGAGTGGCAACAGTTTGCGCTGGGTGGAATACAATGATTTGGCGACTCTCTCGAGACTTGAAGAACTGGACTTGAGCGAGAATCTCATCAGTGTGTTGGAGCCTAACGCCTTCTCCAGCTTGCTTAACCTGAGAGTGTTGCGTCTACGAGCCAACCAGCTTAAACTCGTGCCCATGGGTGCCTTTTCACGTCTCACCAACCTCACCACTCTGGATCTAAGTGGGAATAAACTGGTCATCCTGTTAGACTTCACCTTCCAGGACTTGAAGAACCTCCGCAATTTGGAGGTTGGTGATAACGACCTGGTGTACATTTCAAACAAGGCTTTCCTAGGACTGGTGGGGCTCCGGGAGCTAACCATTGAGAGGTGCAATCTGACCTCTATAACTGGACAGTCTCTTTCCTACCTTCGCGGCTTGGTGACTCTTCGATTACGCTACCTCAGTATCACTTCGTTGGAAGAGCAGAACTTTCATAAACTAGGTGGACTGCGGGGTCTTGAGATTGACCACTGGCCCTTCCTTGAGTACATTTCTCCACACAGCTTCCAAGGTCTCAACCTTTCTTGGCTCTCAATTACCAACACCAACATTTCCACCGTGCCTACAGGAGCCCTTCGCAACCTAATTCACTTGGCAAGCCTCAATCTGTCTTACAACCCCATCTCAGTTCTTGAGTCCTGGGCATTGCGGGATCTAATCCGCTTGAAGGAACTGCACCTAGTTGGTACAAACCTGATATCAGTGCAACCCTACGGTCTTGGAGGCCTGCAACAGATACGATTGCTCAACTTGTCAAACAATGGATTAGTGACCCTAGAGGAGGGATCCTTCCACTCGGTCAACACGCTGGAGACGTTGCGTGTAGATGGCAACCCTCTGTCCTGCGATTGCCGCCTACTGTGGATCCTGCAGCGCCGGAAGACCCTCAACTTTGACAGAAAGTCACCTGTTTGCACCACACCCGTGGAACTGCGAGGAAAAGCACTCAGTACCTTCTCGGACTCTGCACTCTTTGACCATTTCACCTGTAAGCGGCCTAAAATTCGAAACCGTAAACTGCAACAGCTGACGGCACGTGAAGGTCAAGTGGTGTCATTTGTATGTCAAGCACAAGGAGACCCAACTCCGGTCATCTTTTGGATTTCACCTCAGCGCCGACGTATCACTACCAAGAGTACTGGGCGGGTGATTGTCCTACCCGAAGGTACGCTGGAGATCCGTTATGCCCAGGTAACAGATAGTGGGACTTATATCTGCATCGCAAGCAATGCTGGTGGCAACGACACCTACTTTGCCACCCTAACAGTCAGTGGATTGCCATTGGATGGTGCTTTGGCAGCCAATCGCACCTACTATGTGGGAGATCTAAATGACACGAACTTAAACGACACACGTGTCTTCCTAAAATTCACATTGGATCTCAAGACCATCCTGGTGTCCACAGCAATGGGCTGCATCATGTTTTTGGGTGTTGTGCTTTTCTGTTTCATTCTCTTATTTGTGTGGAGCCGAGGACGAGGTCAGCACAAGAACAATTTCTCAGTTGAGTATTCATTCAGAAAGGTAGATGGTCCCGCTGCCAGTGGGGGTCAAGGAGGGGCACGAAAGTTCAACATGAAGATGATATAAAATGGGCATACTATCAGTTTAAAGGAGTTAAACGCACATTATTGTTATTTCAAACTGAAATACATTTCTACTACCAGTCCTGCATATGACACAGTGGGTTTTAATGGGAGCAATTAATATTGTAGTTGCTGAGGGGTGCTTTCCATCAGCAGTTATTTATAATCTAACCTTACTTTTGGTGTCTTGGGATATTTTACATATTTATTAAGACATTTATGATGAATTACATACTTCCCGCTGGCATTAGGTACCCATTTTAAACTTTATCATGTGAGAAGGCCAAGCTTGTAGTGATATATAATGACCATTAAAAATACTCCCAAGCAATTTCCTACAGAACGTGTCATTCTAAATTCTAATATTATGGAGATTGTTGTGAGAAAAGTCCCGAAAGATTTAGAATATAATTATTTAAAGAGGTGCTTTCTGCTTGCCAAGAAATTGCCAATGCCCTCAAAAGTTAAAAAATTGAACATTATTGCATTTTGCGAGGCAATTTATTTTTTAAGCTCAGTAGTTTGTAGGCAATAAAGTGGGCATACACTTCACACTGCCAATTTAACAAGGATTTGTTGTTGGATTAGCCCCAAATCTTAGCCTGGGAACCACTTTGTTGGAAACATGAGATGCTAGAAGACTGTTTAAAAAGTTAAAACTGTTTAATTATATCTTACTTAAAAAGTTAGTTGGTTTAGTTTGCTATGGATAATAAGGCTACCGAGTGCTTCTATATTACACTGCCACCTACTTCTGAGTCATGCCTGAATAAAATTAAACACACACACACACATGCATAAAAGGTACTGTAGTAACAATTTAATCTAGACTGAGTTCAAGACATTTTGTATCTTATTGTATATATGTATATATATGGCTGTTTTGTGTGTTCAATATGGTGCCCTGTTCTCATTTTAAGTAAATTAATGTGAAATACTTTTATTTAATATAAAATGTTCTTAATTAATGAATGATAATGTGTGAAAACTCTTAAAGAGTTACTGCTTTAAAAAAAAAACTTTCTTAGCATTTGATTACAGGTGACTTTCAGTTGTTGTATGTCTTAATGCCTCTTCTATGTAAGTGTACAGTAAGTGTGTTTAAAAGGGAATGTCAGTCCCAAAACTGATTTTATGTTCATTTGCATGAGTATACAGTCAAAGATAGCTTTTTATGCACAGGCCACTGATCTTTTGATCCATCCAGGAGTTCTTACACTTGCATTGTCTGTTTATAAATAGCATTTATGATGAGTTAGACCTTGCTCAAGTGCTGCCGCTTAAAATGAAACAGGAAGGCACTTTACAAAGCTGTTCTGCTGCCCCCTAATGTTAAAATACGACCGTTTAAAGAACAGGGTATCAGTCACAACCTTATTGCCTTCTACTGGTCAATCTGTAATCTTAAATTAATTCGATTATGAGCTGTTTTGTTTAAACACATAAAACACAGCGCCCTGTACTGTCTTATTTTAAGCAGCATTGTATGTACATTGCAAACTGCCAGAATTTAAAACTGTAAAACTGATTCAAAGAAGCTTTTTGATATTTTTGTAAAAAGTCATTTTACAGTTTTATTTATTGTCATTTAAATAAATGGGTAGCCACTGCATTTTTATGTTCTGGATAGTTTTATTCTTATTTAATATGTTAAGAATATTGTTCTTATATTGTACCAATGGAAAAAAAAATGCTGTTTATAAAAGCATTTATCTGTGTTTGAATTTTCGGATTTTTCATGTAATCATAAAATAATATTATATATGAATGTTTTCGACTGATGGTTTATGTAGTGCAATGCATATATAACATTTAATGGTTCTCAACTTTATTTTTTATTTTTGCACATGCCAAGATGATGTTCAAAATAAACAATTCACAGCATTTTTTTTTTTTTTGAAAAACTGACAGTTTACTTTTTATTTTTAAAACCAGAACAATAAAACCCAATCTGAGGAGAACAGCAGGCGAATAATGTCAGATGAACAATCATCTTTAGGTTTCACAAACTTTAAATGAAATGACAGCTGAGCAATAGTCGCCCATAAGCATCTGGTACAGTCATGCGTGCACAAGAAAATGTCAATTATTTTCTTGTCATGACACTTTTCTACTCATGCCATCTGCTTTATAAAACAAAACAGAGTCGTGTTTCCTGAAAGAAGTAAAAAGCACAGATATGAACGCAAATAATGGTGCACTTATAAAAAAAAAAAGCTATTGAAAACAAATGTAAAATATTTAATTAGATGACCTTCTGACCTTGACCTTGCCTCTAAATGAACGATATCACAGGTAAGTACAGCATTTTCACACAACAACCCTCTTATTTACATATAAACAAAAAGAAAAGTGCAATCGTAATACAAAATGGGAGTGGGTTTTGATGTCTTAAAGCTCTAGTCGCCTGTAGCCAGGTATTTAGTTCTAAACAGTCTATGAATAAACTGAAAAAGAGAAGTGTTGTGTTTCACTTTCACATCAAAGATGCACGATCTCTATCACTGCAATACTAATATGCATTTACCCATTACAGAGATTAGCACTCTGTACAAAACCAGATAATGATCTCTGCAGGTATTGTGTTTTCCATTGAGTTTCCATTTTTATTATGCATATACATCGTTGTTGTGACGGATGGATCTGTGAGGGAAGTACTGAATCATTGTTACGCCTACAAATTGTCTAGTACCGTTTCTGTCTGGAATATTCATCTTTTTCACCTTCATCATTGTGCTTTTGCTAACCTATGATATCTCAGCATAAAGTCTGTGCATATGGGGCAACGGTGACTCAGACTGAAAGAAAAATGTGCCATTGATGAATCAATGCTGTCATTAAGGAAGGATGTTTAAGAATGTGGCGTGTATTTTTTTGAGCAATCATTTCTTCTGGAGTTGGCATAGCTAGGCTAGGTTTCTTTAAATCAGCCTGGATAAAATATAACAATGCCACTATTTATATCTTTGATGAATGACTTAAAAGAGATGACAATCAGTGTGATTAATGAATCAAGACTGTGTTGAAGAATGCAGCATAACTTCTGTTAGTGTTAGCATAGCTAGGCTAAGTTTCTTTAAACTAGTCTGTTCATAGGCTATAATATGATGCTTATATCTTTGATAAATGATAGAAAAGAGTGACAAAGACTAAAATATGAGAAAAGATGTGGTATTTGACCGCAAAATCACTGGATCGACCAGTCAGAATCCAAACTTATAAAGCTGTGTCATGTCATTTGTTACGATTAGCAGGTCTGTTAGCTTGTAGCTTATGCTAACACCAGAACTTAATATTGGCTCAAAGAACTGGCTAAAATAGATCTTAAAAAATGATAAACACAAGAAAACAACTAGATCTTGTGCTAGAGGATGTGGTTTGCAGATGTTAAAGACAAAGACAATATACTTTTAACTTCCTATTTCGTTGTTGTACTTCTCACCCTTCATCTCTCAGGTGGTTACAGCAGGAAAAAAAAAGAAATGAGCAACTTTTAAAACTAAAGCCAGAGCCAAATATATGCTTATCCAGTTTTTAACAATAAAAATGATAAAAGCAACTTTGGTTAATGAAGCATTTTCAGAGTTATGCAAGATTCCTTTGAGTTCGGCTTGTTATGCAAGTCACTGAATCACTCGCTTGCCTTTAGTGGTAACTAGCATACTGTTGCTTGGTCTCCACACTTTGTGCAGTGTGTTTGTGGTGTATATGCTGTTGACATCGAGACTGATCATGAACGGTGACTAATAAGTGCTGAGAAACCCCCACTCCACCTTTCCCACTCCTACATGCCACTGAAACTTTACTTGCAGCCCCCTTTCACACTAACAAACCACAGCAGTCCCGTGAAGTCCTTCAACCAGTCACCAAAAGCAAGCAGAACAACTCACACACACTTCCAGTCCCACAGCTGTAAGCGGAGGTGAAAACGCTTTCAAGATAAAAGTAATACTGCGCATTATCATAATAAAACTCTGTGTGACTGAACTATACTATGCTGTGAATGATAAAATAACAGTCAAAAAGCTGAGATTTTTATTTGCACTTTATTGTAAAAATTATATCATTCTGAAGACCATAAAACTTAATGCAGATGAACAAAAGACTGAAATAAAAGTAAATCTTTGTTAAAACAGAGAAAATACATGTGATTTGAGTACTTGTGTAGCTTAGCTGTGACACTAGCAACACCATAATCACAAGTTCAATGATACACGACAAAAAGTAGCAAAAAAACCCAAAATATTTTGTTAAATGCATATATGCAAAATAAGCAAAATTCCTGAGATGTGGAAGCTGGTTTTGTTGAGCAGTCAGTCCATATTTTAGACACTTGTCTCTAAAAGCGGACCTTGTTTGTGCATTCTTTGAAATCGTATGCTATGAATTGAACAAGAGTTCATCATCAAAGATCAGCGCTGTGTAATTATTTACAAAACACATTGTGCAGTTAAAAAGAAATCATGAGATTGAATTAAAACTAGTTTACAGCAGGTATACTCTGTGAAGGCACTGTATGTTCATGTCTTGCACTGCTTCATAATATACAGTTTGAATTTCTTGAAAAGTCTTTTAAAAACAATTTCCAGAAAACACAGGCCACTTATTGTGTGATCACCGCCTGAACTTTTGAGTAGCAAGCAAACAATTGTTTCCACAGATGTCACAGATGACCTTACTTTGTGCATGAACGCCTTTCCAAACACAGGTGCTATATAAACAAGTCACATGACAAGACAAGAATAAAGAATAAAAGTACAAACATGCAGCCTTCAACATCTGGATCAAGGGATTCCAGAAAGATCCTCTTCAGACTCTTTGAGGTGAGGTGATTTTCCCTAAAATCTCCTTTGTTCTCATTTGCATGCATCTGATTGCTGGTTAACAAGTTACCGTTTACGGCCTCTCAGACGCACATATTCACATTTTGAAAGTAACTGCCATCAGTATTAGTTTGCAACTACAATATTTTAGCATGTGTACAAAGCCAACTCCTTTTTCAGTTCTGCCTTTTGTTTAGTTTTTAATTAATTTTCTTAATAGCTGCTTTGAGGTCTCAAAAGTAACCATTTCGTAGCTCAAATCAGTAATACAATGCTTTATTAATGGGGAACGCGTGAAAAGATCAAATGTATAGTTTGATAGCAACGTCAGTTGCTTAAAGCTTCGGGCAAATGTGTAAATGTCAGTCTGACTCCAGAGGCGAAATTAAATCAGACATAGGTTATAGCATTCCTTTAGATCAAACAGTGGATCGTGACTATAGCAACACCAAGGATCAATTTTCAGGGAATGCATGAATGATAAAATGTGAATGCAATGCTTTTTGATAAAAGCATTTGCTAAATGCATAAATGTAAATGTATACATAAATGCATTCACAAAATAAGTGATTGTGAAAGTTATGACAGAGTAAATGGTTCTTGTCCAACTTTGGTCAATTCCTTTTTCAAATCCTAAAATCCTGTTCTCTTTCTCTCACCACCTACTTTCCTGTCTATATTAAAGGTAAAACGAAAATTTGTAAACACATGTGCATCTTTTTCCCAATTCAAGTTTGCCACTTTAAACCTCAATGATGGAAATATCGACTCTATAAATGTATCTCGGAAACATAATCTAAATATGTGACATTTTGATCAAAGAAATCTTTTTTTTATCTTGATGGATTGCAACAAACTTCCTGGAATATAGCCAATGTTCAGTTATCAAAAATGAGTAGGATGACTCATGACTACCGAGTCAAAGCTAGATTTCAATCTGATATGTATGTTGGATTTGGAGACGCAGATTTAGCCCTGCTATCTTTGCGCTGAGAGTTTTGCGTCTTCAGTCGTAGTTTATGGGGCAGGGCGGTGCTGGAATCGGCTGGCACCTGCTGCTCGCCCTCCTCGTCCGACAAGATCCTCTGATTCCCAGGCTGGGCCAGCAGGGGCCGTCCTGCCCAAGGTGCTGCTGCTGGGGCGAGGTGTGGAGGCAAGAGTAAAGGTGAGGCTGTAGAAGAATGGAGAGATGGAGAGAGGTCTAGGAGATATGGGTGGTTTCTTCGTATGGACATAGGATGGGTAGGCAGGAACGCCGACCCGGGATGGGTGCCAAGACAGAGGGGTGCTTGTTGGCTCCCCGATAGATGAGAACCCTCTCTATCTTGCCGTCTACTCCAGTAGAGGTCTTTGTCTGGGCAAGAAATCAAAGGTTGCGGCGCCAAAGCGTGAAGCTGAGACAGAGCCCTATGAGATGGGGAATAAGGCGTCCCAGGGTTAAGCAAACCGCATCGAAGCTTCAAAGCCAACAGCTCGGCTCGCAGGCGAGCGTTTTCATCACTCAACGAAACCAATCGAGTCTCCAACACGTAGTCGCTGACCCTTCGTTTCTCTCGTGAGCGCTTCGCCGCTTCATTGTTCTTGCGGCGTTTCTCCCAGTAGGTTGCGTCTTTCTTTTCTTCAGGTATGAATTCCCTTTTGCGACGCGATCCCAGACCTCTTGGAGAGAGCTCTTCAGCGTCTCCCTCAGGTTCCCACACCACCCGCGAGAAAGCGGACTCCATTTTCACCAGGTGTGACTTTTCGGATTGGTTTCGCTTTGGATGCGCCTGTTCTCTTTCTGTGTGTGGCGTCTGCAGCTACTCAGATGTTAGTACCTCTTCTCAGTCATACTGCAGCCAGGAGCTTTACCTATAATGAAAGAGCACAGTTATTTCCATTGCAGGTGGTCTTGTTGATGTGTCAGATTTCACCAGGCAGTCATCGATGCAAAGTTTTGAGCGTCATAGCAAAGCAACCTTTGCCTGATAAGTACCAGCTTGGTTACAGGTGCCTCCCGTCTGAACCTAAAACTCTGTAATGTTCTTGTCATTAAGGGTGTAGATGAGGTAATGCATCAAAAATCCCCCTGTGGTCACTGCTGTTGTTGTTGGTGCTGTTGCACTTGTCAGTTAAACAGCTACACTATTGTTCTAACTAACATGAAAAAGTATTAACAATTGTTGAAGATTATTACTAATACCTTTAGAGACATCAAGGACTTTCTTCCAGCTCTATGCTTCAGCGGTCTGTCTGTTATCAATACTGTTACTAGTTAAAAAAAATGCTTGAGCAATGCTAATAGCAGCAGTCTTTGTGAAGTGACTATAAAGTGTTAATCAATACTGGAGGTGTGTGAGCATCCTGAACATGAATACGACCACTGGGGTGATTCAGAGTGGGTGGGAACCCAAGTCTTCCCAACGGGGGTTCCAAAGCCCCCACACTGTCTGATGGGCCGGCGTTTTGTGGGTTACCAGTGGAAGAATGGTTGATCGTGAAGGACAGAGAGAGATCTAGTGAGAGCAAACACTATGCTAACGACTGTACAGACCTACTTCCCTTCTGATGTCACTGACACATTGTATTCTGTCTCTACACTGACACTTATAACTGGTAATTTTAGCTTCCTTTCCAGACAAAAGGTCAGATAAAACAATTTCCTTCCACACGATCGTATGCATCTCATGTATTCGTTTTCTAAAGAGCAGAAGAAAAGTCAAACCTGGTGATCTAAACACAACATCTGGACACTTGAGTCACATGTTACAAATGTCTGAATGCCATTGCAATAGATAACACAATATCAAAGGGAGTGTCGTCTGCAACATTTACATACTAAGGTTCACATTCTAGGGTTTCTGTTTTGAAAAATATGTTTTTTTTTTCAAACAGAAACCCTGGAATGTGAACTTTGATTAATGTATTGATTATGTTGTAACTTAAACCACTAATCAACTTATTGTGTGAGTAGTTTACCGTATGTAGTTTTTCTTAATATAGTTTTTATTTATATATTGGCTTTCATTTACAGTTTAGTTTAAGTTGTAGCCATTTAGTTTAGTTTTTATTATTTTTTATGCACTTTTGTTTCAGCTTAATTTTAGTTATTTTGCTAGAAACTATAAAAAATTTACTATATATATATATATATATATATATTTTTTTTTTTTTTTTCTTCTTTTTTTCAGGTTGTGTTTATTTTAGTACCAAGTACCAAAAATATTTATTCATGCTTTTAATTTTAGTTAACTATGATAATCCTGCTGCTATACATTCTTTAAGTGTAGATCAACTTTTTAAAATATTTAGCATCCACTGAATGCATATGATCAAAATCTCAACAGTAGCGTACACGCAGGGTACACGCAGATCTTCTAGTTTTGCGCATCTTGCGTCTTGTACATCTAACCCCACGCTCACTGTGGTTTCTTTTTTCTCTCCTCAGAACCTTTCTCCAAGTTAACAGAGTGTGTGAGTTTTCATGTAGGCTAACCACATCCTGTTCATCCCTTTCTTTTATCTGCCCTGCCTTTTTATGAGTTGGAAATCTGGGCTCAAGAGCGTGACAGCAAGGTGCATGTATGCTTACCACAGAGCAAAACAAACAGACTGTTAGGCCAAGCCACGAGCCAATGAAACATGAACGCAGCGAAAGAAGAGCATGGTCTTGGTGAGGAGGGGATGAATTGTGGATGCTCGCTAAAACCACAGCTATGAGACCACGCCTGCAATGTGGCACTACACTGACCATTGTTAGCGTTTGTGTTTGTGCGCACTAACTTCACTATAATGTACCAACCTGGAAACGTTTTCGCATTTAGCACTTCCATTTCTATAATGCTGAACTCAGTGTGTTTTGTTCTTTAAATGGGTTTTTGGTTAAATACCTGAAATAAGGTCTGTGGTGAACACAACCTCAAGATATTTTCACATTTTATTCAACAACATGAAACACATCAGTTTTGAAGCTTAAAAAAGGCAGGTTGCTGACTGGGACTACAGATGCTGTTAAGAAAAAACATCATCATCCGAACAGTGAAAAAAATGAATCTACTAGTCACTTTCACAGCCTCATTTTGTTGGACTCTTTGGTAACTAATCTAACTTAAACTGTCTTGTTCATTTATAGCCTACGGTTAGCTTTTTACTTAAGTTGGTTGCATTAGGCTTCAAAATGACTAATAGTTGTGTTAATTTTTGAGGGTCATTGTGAAGATGAATGAAAGTTTAAGAATCATCAATTTGGTTGGTCACAGAGTTTTTGCTGAAATAATCTGAAAGCCAATGGATCCTATTGGAAAAAAGGCAATGCTAATTTATGGGTTGGCCTACAAAAATCTCATCACTTCATTACATTTTAGCAGGAACTTATTCAAAGATGCTTTATAGTGCAACTTTTCAGTATGCAAATATTATATTGTCAATTAGATTTTGAATGCTAAACATTGTTTCTATGCGTCATAGTCTCATGGACATTGACCTTTGAAACATAAACTCAATTTTACCCCATGCCATTTCACATTTTCCCATTGATGAATTGAATTGTTGCCCCTTGATACCCCATAACTAGCGTTAGCTTGCGAACAGGCTCTTTTTAAAACATGATTGTGTGGGCAGCAGTGGTATGCTAACCACATTGACGTGCGGTTCTTCTCCAAGACTAACCTAATTCTCCTTATCACTCAACATTTCTTAGTGATGTGTCAAAATAAAAGACTTTAAGGTGTTAATGTGTTAAAGCTCTGGTGGCTTATTGGCGTTGCAATTTGAATAGTGCTCACAAGCCTTTGGACATCTCCTGTAAACATCGAGTTGCAGTCAAAATTCTCAACTTTTTGTTTCCCATATTTGGTTTTGTTTCATTTCAGACATCTGTTTATGATTTATTGCAGCCTGTTTATTTTCGGCCTGTCACTGGAACGTGAAACTGTTGTGCATTTTACATAAGTTGCTAACTTGCGGACTGGCATCTCGCAAGCAGTTTCGACTAAATCTCTCTGTTGCTAATTGTCTAACAGATTTTGAAAACAATCCTCTGGGGGAATGTAAATTTTGAAAAGAATTCGAGAGGTTTTTGTTGTCTGCCAGCCTGCTAATGCGGACATGCACTCATAGGATATGCTAACAGTTTAGGTGCGGTGATGGTGACACACGCTGTGTAGCTAAATATACCCTGTGCCTGCTTTGTCGCTGTGCCACAGATATACACACACACATGCATACACAAAGAGAAACTCAAAAGAGGTTGTTCACATGCTTTTCCCCTTCCTGTGTTGAGTATACAATGAACAGAAGTTAGTCAGAAAGCAGAAAAGCTCTTGAAATACAATATGCCTGCAGTGTAGCATGCATAAACATAAAAAATCAGAATCACTCTCTTTCTCTCTCTATATATATATCCTAAGCCTATCACAGACCATTCAATGGTGCCATTGACTTCCTCCAAATAGTATGAACCTATTGGGACATGTTGTCACAAAACCTTTCCTTTCAGGAATTTTGTATTTTTTTTGTAGCCAGTGCTTTTTGGACACCAAATACAGCTTTTGATGACTGTAGATGTATGATGGTCTCAAGGCCCCCAGAGGCCTCAGTCAGACCTGCACCTGCTGCTTACTGACGCTCTAAGTTTAGATGGTGCTTTTCAGTAACAAATGCTTAAACTTCTCCTTTTTTACAACCTATCTGTTGGCTTTCTCCTCACCACCTGCTGCTCTGTACATCCTGGCCTATGGTGTTCATATTTTATGTGTTTTTGACCTAAGTTGTTTTTAAATGGGATACTCAGATGTTTTCGCAGAAAATAACGTCTGCTCATTTTTTTTTTAACCGTAAGGGTTTTTTTCCTTGAAAGAATACAGCTGTATTGCATATGTTTAATGTTGTTAATTTATGAAAATTATTTTTTTATTAACCAATACCGTGCAGTCCAAAAGTCAAAGACCTTGTTGAAAATATTTAATTCAAAATCTACAAAAGAACAATCTATAAAATTCTACAAAAGAAAAAAAAAGATAATAAATAACAAATCTGAAAGATTATGCATTATATCTAATCAAATAAGTAGATTTTTGGCATTAATCCCGAGAAAACTTTTGAAAGGATGATCTTTAGAGCTCAAATCATGCTGGAGAACATGATTATCAGGTTTTACACGGACATCTTCATGCATTGTTATTCTTGCAATATAATTTGTAATTAAACATTTTAGCGTCAAATTTTGTAATAAAACAAATGCTAAATATAATCAGTTTTCACAAGTGGGGTAGTCAGACTTTTGGACCACTGTTTGCTGGATGGGATTAGCAATCAAATCTCTTTAGCATGGGATGCACAGAGAAATATGCATACTTCAAGCCACAGCTACATCAGAGATATCATTTGCAACTTTGAACACGTTTCGCAGCTATTGTCTTATCTAATCTTCCCTCGAAATCATTTAGATCGTCGAGACACCACACCACACACCCTTTTAAAATTACCCACATTTACCAGCTTTTGCAAGATCCTTCACTCACCTTTTGAAGCTTTCAAAAGCTGAAATTCTAAATATTTGGAAGGTCTGCATGGAATTTTAGATTTAAAAATGCTATTTGAAACAAATCAAATGGAGTCTAATCTTATATGCACTTTTGCAAGACAATAAGGCCAAATACAGCTGCTTTAATTATTAAATGTTACACAAAATATATGCAACACTATTAAAAGGGTTATATATGCAAAGTTGACCAAATTAACCTAAAATCAGACAGCTTGATATGTGTACTGATTTATATAATATACTTGTTTCATTCTGAGATAGGGAAATCTGATGCTCGCTATAGCAGTAAACCAAAGGTTACATTTGAAATGAGTTTTAGTTACATTTAGTTTTGCACACGTCTGCGTTCAAGCGCCATGATGCATTTGCACCTCAAACTACGAACGTCTGCATAGCCTATCTGATGTGTTAAAATTTAGTTTTATTTAATGCAAAATTAATGCAAGAAAGCTTTTAAGATCGCAAGATGTTTGTGCAGTGTTTTCTTATTTTGCTTGATGGTGTGACATCTCAAATTTCAAAAGGAAGTCAAAGGAAGTCTGCTTATTTTTTGTCATTACATCACCTTTCCATAACTGTGTTAAAATCTGACCACTGGTGGACACACAAAAGCCCCCGTTTCTTACCTTCACAGCTTCTCACAGTTCCTAAAGCCTTGTTTGGTCATCCCGCGTTGACATCTCCAAGGATGCTCCTCATTACTGGAACCAGCAGACTCTCCAAACTTCAAACAGTTGTCTTGTCTGTGTGTGACCTGAGTGTCTCACCTTCCTCGCAGCGCTGATTAAACGCTCTCCTCTCTGACTCGTGGCTTCTCTTTGGTGTGAAGTGTGATTAAAAGTTAGAGGCTGCTAGTTCGCCTCTTTATGAGATCAGCCCACAAGCCCCTGTCTGTGTCTACTTCTTTTAACACAAAGCTTATGTCTCCACTACACCATGGCCCACATGGCCCTCACATACGTGTATCAGTGGGAGGGTGTGCATTTATGAAAAAAAATGGTCAGATATGGAAAACCACTCTTATTGATTGTTCCGATAAGCATTTCTGATGGCCAGATACTAGTCTGCATTCATCCTTGATTGGGGTCCCTGTTGTTCAGCTTCATATTCAACCATTAACTAAAGTTGCAAAGGCTTTAAATTGAAGTTTAAGGAATCACAAAAGTCTGTGCTGCTTTGGAAAGATCCTAAAATCCTTGAGCGCCTTCCAAATTGGCACTCATTACCAATTGATATGCATTTCTCAATGACAGATTCTTAAGCACTTAATATTGTTCACACCAGCTATGAATACTGTCACGTTATTGCTAGCTACTCCTTTCAGGTCAATAATTACATGATATGTCATAATTCTGTTTTGCTATTTGGCTTGGCATTTTTGTTATGTTACCACATATATAACAACACAATAAAACTTTATTTCCTCACGTAACTAGAACATAATACATATATTAGCTTTGTCAGATGGCTAATGTGAAGGGATTGTGACTCGTGTGCGTTTTTTTATGTGTAGCGTTATTATCAAGGACAGCGCGCCCCCTACTGGTTATTATAATACCTGTCAACATTACATCCATCAGATTTTTAGTAGAAGGTACGTAATCAGTGTCAACTTTCTTCAGCTCTAATTATAAAAATGAATAATTGTTCATTTTACCGGTCAAGACGGTCATAGTGCAGGTACGCAAATGCATAGGCTACTAAAATACGGAAAATTACGATTTAACATTTTTTGTACGACGCTTCATATCGATTCATTACTATATAGCCCATACCTGTTACAAGTTAAACCTTAATGAGCGATTGTAGACGATAGAGGGCTTTTAAGAATTCACTTTTTCCTTAACCACATGAACGTCGTGTTTGCGTTTTTAAAAAAATGGCGCTTAAAGGTTCTCCAACAGTTTTGGCCTGTACATCCATCTGAGGAACCCCAAATGATACCCCAAATATCTTTACATTGTTAAATAACATATATATCATTGATTTTTCTTAAACCAGTTTCCATTATCGTAAATAAATAAAAAAGAGAATTAATTATTAAGCAATTAAATTCTATAGCCTTTGGTGCTGTTGAGCTGAACTGGTCTATTTACACCTCTAAATTTGTCTATATTCTACTTCACACACTCGACTACATGTACATCCACACACCATAAGTGTGAACATGTGGTTTGACAAGCCAGAGTTCAATCAGATATCAGACAAATTTACCCCAGCCTGAAACCATCTTCATGCTATCATGTTTCATATTTAATCATGAGCACTTTAATAATTCACTTTACAAATACCCCATATATTAGTAGGGAACGATTTACGAATACATCTACACAATCACTAGCGCAGGTGTTTTCATTACACATTCTATGGACAAAATACTATGAAGCATGTGAAACCGTTTTTAGTTTTGTTGTTACGTTGTGCGTGTGTTGCAGCAGCCACAACTTTTTTTTTTCATTCTTATTAAACGTTTTTTTTCTTTACATGGAACATTACGAACTCAAAGCAGTTTTGGTAAACGGTTGTTTTCGATGTCGTACTGAGTTAGAACCAGTATTTCACACAAGCAAGGTGAATACTACACTAATAATAATTTCCATGAAACAATCAGTGATGTGCCTGTGAGAATATACAGTGTATAGATTCCCAAACTTGAGTCAGGTTTATATGCAATGCGCAAATAAGGAGAAATGAGAGTAAAATGAATAACAATTTTTTATTACAAGTGGCCACATATTTGCAGAATAAACATTTTGATATTATCCAAGTCATGGTTTAGCTATCATTTGCTAGGCTGTATGGAGAGATTGGCTTGCACATCACTACATTAAGCACAGCTAATACCTTAAAGAAATAGTTCACCCATGTCTTTCCTATTCTTTCTTCAGCGTCTATACAGCGATCAATTGGGTCCAAAATGGGATCCAAAACCGGCAGTAACTGTCACCGTATGGACAAAATCACTAAGACATTTTCCTAAATATTTGTGCCCTACAGATGAATGAAAGTCATACATGTTTGGAACATCATGAGTAAGTCTACAGTTTGTTTTTGGGTGGACAATCCCTTTTAGCAGGTTATTACCACAATGAATAACTGTTCAGGCAGCGTCATTGCTGATTAAGAGTTCTCCGAGCAAAAGATTCTTCTGAGCTGTCCTGAGATCTCTGCAGACAGCATGCTGTACCTGCTGTTGAAGTTCCACAGGGACCGTACGCCATTACGAGATCCGTCTGTGTCTCGTAGCGACAGAGGGAAGGACAGCGGCCAGTTGGGATGAAGGGGAGATGGACGCAAAGACGACGAGCCCCAAGGAAGCATCTGGTTGCTGTGCTGGGTGGCAGACTGGCTCAGCCCAGGCAGGAGACGAGGAGGGGGTGGTGAGGCCGCAGATGCTCTCTGGGCCGGAAACAGTTGTGGGTGGCTTGGTGGGTCGTTGCTGGAAGAGACATGTGGGTGAGATGCTGTGTCTGCCTCTACTGGGTCAGCACTGTTGTTGTTCAAATGGCTAATCTGTGAAGGTAAGTTGGCACTTTTAGGAGGCACCCTCAGGGGCGAGATGAATGGAGATGAGCCGTGCCAAGATTGATACGGCTCTGGAGCTTCTGGAGCATTACTGGTAGGCAAACCCCACAGGGAAGGCTTGAGATGGGACGCAACAGGATAGTGGAAGGGCACCATGGGATGACTGGCATCCAGACATCGGCCAATCCCCATGTGATACTGCAAACTCAGCACCTCGGTCCTTAGCTGGGCGTTCTCCTCGCTTAGAGCCATTAGTTGCCCCTCCAGCATGAAGTCGTTGAGTCGTCGCTTCTCTCTGGAACGCTTGGCGGCCTCGTTGTTCTTCTTCCGTTTCACCCAATACGAGGCATCCTTTTTCTCAGTGGGAGTCATCTCTCGTTTACGTCGTCTGTTGGGCATGAGTGGGTTGCGGTATGACTGGAGGTGGAACAGTCGTCGTGCCAGTACAGATGAGCCGGTGAGTGGCAGAAGCCTTCTCAGATCTCCAGGGTCGTCTTTGCTTGTCAAGAGCTCGCCGGTGGAGGACGGGAGACAAGCGTCTGCTAGATGCTCGGGACTACTCGTGGCACTCATTGTTCTGGAAAGACAAAGAGCTTGATCAGTAGGCCAAACCAATACTTTGATTAAAACAAGCATCACTTTTAGGCTTGAGAACGGCATAATTGTTGGTTTTGCTGTACAGAATTTAAGAAGAATGATGCGAAAGCTCAGGACTTTTCTTTTTTTGTGAAAGAACACGTCTGCACTATTAAATGCGAGTTAAATTCATTACCACTTATTAGCATTCATAGTGCAGTTTCCTGTCTGAATGAGGGTAAATATAGATGTGAGAAGCTTACTAGCCTAACAAGGAAACGTACTGGGCAAATCCTAATTTTAAATGCGCAAAGTAATGTTTTTAACAATATGCTCACTCAATGATGGTGTTGTTTGACTGGATCTAATACATTCAACCTTGATATGCTCATTTTAAGAGGTTAACCATGAAAAAAGATCTTGATTTGCTTAAAGCAAGAAAAAAATTATGTCTGTCATTTGAAACCATTGTATATTTGCTAAACTGACTTAACATCAAATGGTGGCTATTCGTTTTATGACTTTTTCTTTTCTACAAAAACAATACGTTTGGTGAATATGATAACTGCCTATGAATCCAGACTTAAACTATGGCACGAGTTGCATTTAAATTTTAAAGTTTGCATACAGAACACTAAGTATTATGTATAAGTACTACTTTGCAAAGTCTTAACTGAGGAGAACCGTATCAAGAAATAAATAGCCTCACCTTACCTTACGGTGCTGTCACAGGAAAGATGCTAGAAAGTGAAGATGGATTAAAGGACATCGGCTTAAAACTAAACCTCTTTGGCTGGAAGCATGCAGACAACCTCTGTCAACCAATGGCAGTCAAGGTGGCACATTTCATTTGCACACACATGCCTATTGCATGAAAGGAGCTGTAGTAGGTGAGGACCACATCTTCCTTCCTTAGATATGGAGGCGGAGACTTGCAAACAAGTATCTCAAACCAGTGGCTTGGGTTATGACTCACTTTTTTTGTGTGTTCTACTTTTAAAAGAATGAATAAAAGAAATAATTGCCGGCACACTCAGCTTCTTGATGTTTTGTTTTCATTCTTTTTCATGCATTGTCTTCCGTCCAGTAGTTATCCATGGCGTTATTTCTTCATTTTAGTTCTAAACCACAACTGAAACATTTTTGTTTATTGAATTTCACACACCATTACTCGTTAACAACATTTGTTTTTTTTTTTTCGTTTTACTTATACATTTATTTTTAATGTCATGGATGCCCTGTGATATAACAATCCCACACTTCAACCAAAGCTAGCACATTATTTAGACTGGCCAAACATACAGCACTGAGGCCCATCAGTGTGGTTGTATGTTCACATTGGGCTTATTTCAGCCATAATTCAAACAGCATATGCAAGTATAGGCATATGTGTTTTATTTATTACATTCTGCATTAATTTGTACTAAACTTTGAATGTGTGTAAACAGCATAATTGAATGTAATTATTCATAATTTCGTAGTAAACCAAATTCTTTAGAAAGCGCTAGTATGTCATTCAACCAATTATAAGAAGTTGAAGCTCAGTAAACAACAGAACTGAAGATGGTTATGATTAGATTGTGTAAAACAAACTCTCAACTGTGGCTAAAAACAATAGATTACTATGACTTGCACGAAAAAACTAAAACAATTAGAGGTTTTTGCAGGGTTTATGCATGTCGTCTGGGACTGTCCTTCCAATTTTCGCAGAAATTGTTTGCGTGCTCTAGATTATGACTAAATCTGTGTCGCTGTGAAACATATCACAGGTGCGTAGCTTGCACACGGGTTACACAAACCTACTGAAGTTCGACTTGAGCAAGTTCCACTGCCAACCACAAAAAAAGAAAAAAAAAGAAAAGAGTAAATAATAAGCAAAAATCTTGACTGTTAAATGCATAATGGAGGAAAATATAATCTGATGAATGCGATGTTGTTGCCTTCACCTCACGCCATGCATCACCTGTGGTTACAGAGCTCTGAAGATTTGGCCACATTTGACATTTTAAGACTGTGTCAGCAAGATAAAAATGGGCAATGTATCGTTCACTAAAAACACACAAGATGTTGTTGGAGTTCAACAGGTGTTGGATCATATCTCAGGCTTGGGGTGGCAGTGGTCGCGAAGAGTGTCGGTGGGGTGGCATACCTGTTGGTGTTTACCGGTGAATCATCGAATAGCAGTTGGATCCCTCTGTGATTTTTTTTCTTCTTCTTCTGATACTCGGTGACTCATAACGCCACCTCAAAGCTCCACAGAACTGTTTTAACGTGGGACATAACCTGTAGTTCAGATGTACCGTGTTGGTTACCGCACACAGCCCCCTCAATGCGCAAACACGTTTAACAAGGTAATCGATTCTAATGTATTTGTTAAAAATGTAGATAAAACAGCAGATTTCTCAGGTATGCTGGGATGGCCCATGTGAATGAAGATGAAAGCTCACCACAGCTGGTGCGCATTGGAGTTTGAACTTTCAGGCCTCACCTTTTGCATACAGTTGAGCTGCGTTGTTTGTCTGTCTGTACAGTAACTCCAATCACCCCTGTTTCTTTCTCAAGTGAATTCAAACCACTTCCTGTCTCTGAGTCGTCAGTGTTTTCTCCTCACAACGACCTCATTTTAACTAGCCCCTCTCCCGTTTTTGACTCGTTCGTCGGAACAGAAACTAAAGCAGCGACTGCAGAGCGGCAGACAGGGGTATACCCCAAAAAACCTCATTCGAGGCCACCTACTCACTTCCCAGAAAACATGATTTAGCTGATATTTTACATTAGATGTTGGGTTTTTGGAGCGCTGATGCGTTGAAGTTATCTGCCCACCTGTTGTATCTAGTTCAAACTCATAAGGGATGTTAAAATTGTAAACAAATCGTTGTTTAGGGTGGCAAGGATGGATAGAAAGGCCTAGAAAATGGTGATGGTGAGACTTTGACTTCTTCAAGTAAGAGCTGCGGCATTTTGCAAGAAAGGCGTCCTGTATAGATGTTTCTGTGATGAATTCAATGCAGTGCAAGGTAATATTACAGCTTCTGAAAGCTTTTTAAGAAATGAATACTCACATTCAGCCACACTAAAGACGTATTACAAATGACTTCTATTTCAAATAAATGCTGTTCTATTGAGTAAGATTTCCCACTAAAATATTAAGCAGCACAGCTGTATTTAACATTAGTGATAATAATGTTTCTTGAGCAGCAAATCAGCATAATTGAATGATTTCTGAAGGATCATGCGACACTGAAAACTGGAGTAATGATGTTGAAAATTCAGCTTTGTAAATAAAATTACATTTGAAATCTTTTCAAATGAAAAATGTACTAGGCCTGGTATTTCACAATGTTGCTGTTATTTTTTCCTGTATTTTTGATTAAATGAATGCAGCCTAGGCGAGAATAAGCGACTCAGAAAACATGAACAAATGTTACTAATCCAAAGTGTTGAAATGGTATCTTTTGACCTTTGACCTCTAAGAGTAATTGAGAACCTTTTCAGCTTTTCTCATAACATCTATAAAACAAAATGTTTAACCCTCTGGGCTTCTTCGCCCGAAAACGGGCGAAAACTTGAACGTTTTTAAATGTTTAATTTTTTTGCTTCATCGGATGGGGATGAAACTTGGTGACTTTTGTTGTATTACCTATATGAACACACAAAAAAATCAAGGAGATGATTCTGATATGTTAAAGGGTCGTAAAAAAAAAAGTCACACTTAGCTTCCTCCCGCCCGAAAACGGGCGACATAGGAAATGAATGGGAAATATGAAAAAATAGGAAAACTCAGAGAAACTTTTGGTGGTACAAGCTACAGATCAGCAACTGTGCTGAAAAAAAGTGTACAGCAATGAAGGGGTGACACTCTAGAACATCAAGAGTGCAAATAAGATCCCCCCCCCACACACACACACACCCACGCACACAAACACACACACACATACACAGATAAACTGGCGACTGCAACAGCAAATTTGTAGAATATTCCACATAAAATCAATATATGAAAAAAAAAAACTTGCTCAAATGCACACACACACACACACACACACACACACAGAGAGAGAGAGAGAGAGAGAGAGAGAGAGAGAGAGAGAGAGAGAGAGAGAGAGAAAGAGAGAGACTGGTAAGACTGCAACAGCAAATTTTGAGAATATGCAAAAATAAATAAATAAAAAATACAAAAAGAGACTCTCGCTCAAATGCAACACACACACACACACACACACACACACACACACACACATTCACTCACACATACACACACACACACACACACATTGTGTTCCCTTTCTAACCAAATGCTATAGTTTGATTGTAATCATAATGCAAAACCTGATACTTATCTAAACATTTTTGTTAAGAAAATAAAGTAATCATCTTTTAGAATATCTAAATGTATATCTAAATAAAAAAAACGAATAAGATAGAGAAATAATGTCTAAAACAACAAAAGGAATCAAATAGCCTTTCTACATAGGATATATAGGAAGCTATAGACAGCCTACAGGCTGGTACAGGACATTACACAAAAGTGGCTATTTTTTAAAGCCACTAGATGAAGTTCTTCTCCTGGAACATTTTTTTTTAGGCTAGCACTCTATTTTGATGTGAAATGCTGCATTTATTGAATTTTTAAAAAAAAATAAATATAAAATAAAAAATGATATATTAATTCTAATGGAAAAAATAGCTCATAAAAATTATATAATTAATGCAAAGTATCATAAAAAAATCAAAAAATTCTAAATAATAATCAGAAAACATTATAGAACAAAAATATATTTGATTGGTTATCCTGGGAAAAAGTAAAGTACAATTTTAAGGCTTCGCCCGTTTTCGGGCGGGAGGGAGCTAAGTGTGACCCATTTACGAAGAAGCCCAGAGGGTTAAAAGTTGCGTAGGCCATAAATGTGTGATACATTAAGTCTTTTAATTTAAAAAATATATTTAAAGGCAATATACTGTATCAATAATAATAATAATATCTTATATTTTAACTTGCATAAAGTCAAATACCTTTTTGGATTTCATCACTGCACGCTCTGTTCATTCTCAAGCAACTAAGCTTGAGGTGCATTCTGGGATGCTTTTGAATTAAAATTGCAGTTTTTTAAAGAAAATTATATATATGCACCATTTATTTGTCTGCACAACTAATTTCAAGGAGCACCAAAAGTGTCCCAACTTTATAGGTAAAGTGTACATACCTGCCAAAATAAAACCTTTTTTCTCCACGTTGTGCACTCAAACAGCAAGCTATTCGAGTACTCAAATAGAAATATAACACACAGCCACTACAATACCATTCTCTGCTCTCAAGAAGGCCACATACGTGTGCTCACGATATGCAACCTGTGGTTTTGTCTTTTCATGCAATTAAATATATCCACTGCGTTCTGATTGATTTGAGTTCACTGCTACCATTTGACACAAGGTGCTGGCCATCGACAGACCCTTCATTAGGCCTCCATCAGCACCTGTGGAACCGCATGCGGTGAGGCTTTCAGAGCGAGATATGCGCACCCGTTGCGGTTTGACAGGCATGGGGCAACAGTTAAACTGTAATGGAGCATTGCCAATAGCAACCTGGTCAACTGGTCACAATGGCTCTGCAGGTCTGGGTCTCTTCTCATCTCGCAAACCACTCTGCATCTGAGAGAGGCCACGTGTATAAATAGATGAGCTTGATAGGACTTGAGACGCGTTATCTCACGCACACACATGTATGTGCAGTCAAACCTCCTACACGGCTTCAGCGCAGTCCACCGAGTTTTGATAGCCGAAATGCAGGGGCCACCATAAGGGGAATCTTTTGATTTGAGACCTATGATATGAAATGAGGAAGATTGAGCCACTTTGGGTCTTGCAGAAGGTCAATGGATGCTAATTAAGCTGCAGTGTCTGTGGCTGCCACTAGATGGAGCGCTAGTCGAGGAGCATTGAAACAGGAGCATGTGTGTTAGCATCCAATGAAAATAAATAAATAATAAACGTTACATATCACAAATGTCCTCACTGTAGTTATCTGAGAGATACGTCTTCATTTGCACCCTGTACAGGCCGACGGGCCAGTCTTCTTCACACCTAATGCAGTTCTAAGACACTTGTAGCGCTAGCAAACTTCCTGGCTTAAGTTAGATTGTTGTGGCATATCGCTTATGTGTAAAGTTATATCTGTTTCCATGAAGCAAAAAGGAGAAGTGAAAACGCTAGATGACAACAAAGACAACAAGATTAAGGCATAATAAAACAACATCTTCTAAACCTTTCAGTCCGCTGTGAAGAAACCTTCACATTTGAAGATGCTTGGATATAAACATGCACACAACGGTTCAAAAAATATCTGCCTCTAGAAAACACACAATGACAATATTTAGAAAAAAAAAGAATTATGTAATACAGTATAAAATATATGCTGAAATATATATGTTTGACACTTTTTCAGACATCTGACTTGGAAGTTGGCAATGCTTCTCGTTCTCTATTTTAAGGACCGTCAGCAAACTTGGTGCATTTCTGCCACCTGCTGAGCTGTATTAGGGACCACAGATACTATACATTATTAAATAACTTAAATAATGCACAACTTTGTGATTGTTAATATTTAGTATTATTTGTATAAAAAAATAATTAAAACGCCAGTTAATAGTTTTGACACTACATTGTAATTTCTGCCTCATGATTTATGTTTAAATATTTTGTTACAGACATAAAAATCGTTCATACTTATGCATTTCACTTGTGTTTGTGTTCTTGTGTGTGTTTGTGGGGGTGGGGGGTGGGTATAGTTATTATCTACCCTCACTGGTCACTTTATTAGGTACACCTTGCTAGTACCGGTTTGGACCCACTTTTGCCTTCAGAACTGCTTGAATTCTTCGTGGCATTGATTTAACAAGGTGTTGGAAACATTCTTCAGAGATTTTGGTCTATATGGACATGATAGCATCACACAGTTGCTGCAGATTTGTCGGCTGACATCCATGATGTGAATCTCCCGTTCCAGCACATCCCAAAGCTGCTCTACTGGATTGAGATCTGGTGACTGTGGAGGAAGTGATGTCATCATTGTCACGTTCAAGAAACCAGTCTGAGATGATTTGAGCTTTGTGACATGGTGCATTATCCTGCTGGAAGTAGCCATCAGAAGATGGGTACACTGTAGTCATAAAGGAATGGAAATGGTCAGAAACAATACTCAGGTAGTCTGTGGCATTTAAACAATGCTCAGTTGGGGCCCAAAGTGTGTCAAGAAACTATCCCCCACACCATTACACCACCACAACCAGCTTGAACCGCTGAGACAAGGCAGGATGCTTTCATGTTCTTTACGCCAAATTCTGACCCTACCATCTGAATGTCGCAGCAGAAATCAAAACTCAACAGATGTTTTTCCAATCTTCTATTGTCCAATTTTGGTGAGCCTGTGTGAATTGTAGCCTCTGTTTCCTGTTCTTAGCTGACAGGAGCGGCTCCTGGTGTAGTCTTCTGCTGCTGTAGTCCATCTGCTTCAGGGTTCGATGTGTTGTTCGTTAAGAGATTGTATTCGTCATACTCTGGTTGTAACGAGTGGTTATTTGAGTTACTGTTGCCTTTCTATCATCTCTAACCAGTCGGCCCATTCTCCTCTGACCTCTGACATCAACAAGGCATTTTCATCCACATAACTGCTGCTCACTGGATATTTTCTCTTTTTCAGACCATTCTCTGGAAACCCAAGAGATGGTTGTGTGTGAAAGTCCCAGTAGATCAGCAGTTTTAGAAATACTCAGACCAGTCCGTCTGACACCAACAACCATTCCACGTTCAAAGTCACTTAAATCCCATTTCTTCCCCATTCTGATGCTTGGTTTGAACTTCAGCAAATCGTCTTCACCACATCTAGATGCATAAATGCTTAAATGCATTGAGTTGCTATGATTGGCTGATTAGCAATTTGTGTTACCAAGCAATTGAACAGCTAATAAAGTGGCCGGTGAGGGTAAATATATATATATATATATATATACACACACACTTTAAATGTACTATTTGATTTATGACACTCCACAATGTCTGAGGGGAAAATCTGTGGGTAATCCCTTATGGAATTGTGTGTTTATGTAAATTTTTCAAATTTTTCAAGCAGTTACGCAATAGGTAAAAGTTTATCTTTAAGCCTAAATTTCTACGTACAAACCCGATTCCAAAAAAGTTGGGACACTGTACAAATTGTGAATAAAAACAGAATGCAATGATGTGGAAGTGGAATGGTGTGGAATATCAGATATTTAAACTGTGAAAATGTATCATTTTAAGGGAAAAATAAGTTGTTTTTAAATTTCATGGCATCAACACATCTCAAAAAAGTTGGGACTAGGCCATGTTTACCACTGTGTGGCATCCCCTCTTTTTATAACAGTCTGCAAACGTCTGGGGACTGAGGAGACAAGTTGCTCAAGTTTAGGAATAGGAATGTTGTCCCATTCTTGTCTAATACAGGCTTCTAGTTGCTCAACTGTCTTAGGTCTTCTTTGTGCCATCTTCCACTTTATGATGCATCAAATGTTTTCTATGGGGGAAAGATCTGGACTGCAGGCTGGCCATTTCAGTACCCGGATCCTTCTTCTACTCAGCCATGATGTTGTAATTGATGCAGTATGTGGTCTGGCATTGTCATGCTGGAAATTGCAAGGTCTTCCCTGAAAGAAATGACGTCTGGATGGGAGCATATGTTGTTCTAGAACTTGGATATACCTTTCAGCATTGATGGTGACTTTTCCAGATGTGTAAGCTGCCCATGCCACACACACTCATGCAACCCCATAGCATCAGAGATGCAGGCTCCTGAACTGAGCGCTGATGACAACTTGGGTTGTCCTTGTCATCTTTATATATATTAATCTGCAATTAAAAAAATAATAAAAAAAAATAAAAACATTATCTGTCTTTTGTTTAGTTGAATGAATTAAAATGAGCTGAATAACATGATTATCGAAAGTTTTGTAGCCACATCAACCCATCGCAGGGAGTTTGATTGACAGGCGATCTGACCAATCATAATGCCAAATCTGTCATTTTGTCCGACACCAGACAGGAGAGTAGATTAAAATCGGTTTACTTGAACATGATTGAAACAAGATAACTTCTGATTTTCATTCATGTTTATTTTGTGCTTTAACTAGTAAATATGAAAAGATGATTAGTTCTTGAGCTGCTTGAGGTGCTACAGCGATCTGCTGTGACACATCAAAGGACCACAACATTTTATTTATAGTTTGAATTTCTTACAAAATGCTAAAAAAATTAGGCTTTGTTAAAAAAACAAAAGTAACCTGCCTTATCTGTTGGCATGTTGTCAGTTTCATCTTTTTTCTGTGATTTATTTCTTACTGCATGAAAACATGAAGATGTGTGGTGTGAGTGTGCCATGGCTCATTGCAACAGTAATAAATGTGGGTGGGGTCTTCAAATTTCATTGTGTTCACACTAGCTTATGTTTTCAAAATGACCTATTTTGTGTTAAAACTACAAGAATCATTTTTGTTTTGATAAACTGGACAGTGGATCTCTAGTTCCCAGCATGCTTTGCAAATGACTGCATTTGGAGAGTGAATTCCGGGATTCAGGGACTTTTGTGTGTTTTTCAGTAAAGGGAAAGACATGTTAAGTGAAGTGACCTAAGTGACCTGATCATGTGGCCAGGTTTAGTAACCTATACTCAGGATTTGTGCTCTGCATTTAACCTATCCACGTCCACACAGAGCACTGGGTGTGTTTAATTAAACCTTTTCAATTTAATTAAGTAATGGTAATGAATTAATTTTTTAAATGTGTGTAAACCACAAAGAACTAAGTCATAATACAGAATGTTGTGAGGTTGCATGAACAAATCTGTACAGTCATTAACCTTGGAACTGGGGCAATACAGTCAATAAAATGAAGGAGGAGTTACAGTCAGAAAAATTTTGTGGGATTTTGGGGATTTTTTGATCATCCGCAAAGCAAAAAACAGTATGATTGGTTAGAAAAACAACCTGAGTCAGAACTGAATGCTTAATGATGCAATGCACTTACCTTGACCTTTCATTTGCAGAGTGATAAACATATTATGAATAATATCAACCATGTTTAGATTTCATCTGAATATTTTTGCCTCTTTCATATTGCAGAAGGGTTAATAAAAGAGAAAGAATGAATGAGAACTGTACTTTATCTGGGTGAGAAGAGCAGAATGGGAAGTGAACCATGGATCTGCTATCAAGGAAGTCAAAATGAAATGCTTCAGTAAGCAGGTGAGGTACTTTGTGATTGATTCTCCACATTTTGCACTGCTCCTTTAACACTTCATTTAACTAGACCTTTAGTAATGTTTTACTACCTCTAATGCAAATGCATAATTGCAATACATATATAGGTAAAAAAAAATATCTACAACATTTGAGATTCTTCATAATCTGTGGGTCTAAAATATGAATCATATAGACAAGCATAATGGGGAAAATGAAACTTTTGAATGTCTTGAGAGCTTGTCTTTAACCCTTCAGGTGATTTCAGTGGTAAGTTCAGGTCAACGGCCGCTTTGATGAGTAGTCGTGCTGCAAATATTTCCGATGTTTGCACCTGAGCCATTAATTATGCCCTGTGAAAGTCACAAAATAATATTTATAAAAAGTAAACACTGTTCCTAAAGGGTTGTTGCCGTGGTGTAGAGATACAAAAATACCCCCTAACCTTTCTTCTCCATAACCTGTTAACAGTTTCAGTAAGCGGCAAACATTGTGGTCATGCAGGTTCGAGGGTTCAGTTTTCCTTTAACTGTGATAAAAGGTTTTACACATTTACACCTCTAAATGAGAAAAATGAAAAAATGTGTCCTATAATTTTGTTTTTATGATGTCAGTGTGGATTCACCAGTATTGGAGTATATCATGTCATACTGGTGGACACGTCAACTACTGTTATAAAATGAACTTTGCAAACCATACTGTTTCTTTGAAGACAAAAAAAAAAAAAGACAAAAAATAAAATTATTATCTTTTAAGAAATTAAAAAAGCATAAATTCCTTTTACAGAATTTCTCGGATGTTCACAAGCATACATAAGGCATTTATTAGAAATACAAAGGAAACTTTTAGTCAATAGACTACTTTATATTCACCAACCACCATGGCACGGCATGTCACCACACACTAATGGCAAATTAAAACCAATGTTTGTCCTTATGTCCTTATGAATCATTTGCGTAGTGCCTAGTGGTTAGACTACGGTTACTGGGGGTGTGAAAATATGCTGGTTTGTGCATCATGTGTGTTTCATTCTCTCTGTTCTTTTATTCGACTTGGTTAAGTTAGTTGTGCTGCTCCTGAGCGGTCTGTTTATACGTGGGTTTAGGAATCTGGCCGTTGGTGTAATGAGTGGAATTGGACAACTTTCACCAGACACAATCTCAACCAACACTATTTTCAGACAAAGCTACAATGTTGTTCTGTCAGGGAACCACACTGTCTATATAGAACTATGTACTGTAGAAACATCTGTGGGTAAGAGCATCTCCCTCTGGCCAAACACTATAACTGATTGATTTCAACTGACTGATCCTTCACAGAGAATTTAACGCAAGTACAAACAAATAATGATGCCACAGAAATATATATGTATATTTTTTGGAGTAAATATCTAAACAGCCTGACACGACTGATTAACTGTTCTGGGAGTATGTAACTCAATATTACAGGTTTTTAAACTATTGATGCTAACACCTTCGTCTCATTGTATTGTGTTAATTTAGCAAAGCCACTGCTGAAGTCTGTTGCAGATATGATATTCATACATGCATATAACTATGGCTGCAGGGGCACAGTCAACTCTACAAGGAGGAGCCATGCAATCAAAGTCTTGGACAAACCCCCCAAACAACCCAAACACACAAATCATGACACCACACCCTGTTTTTATAGCATCAAATATGTAACTAAAAGCAAACTTAAAAAAATAACATTTGAACATACATCAGCGTGACATCATTTTGAAATTAATCTGAAGTGTAATTTGATTGTTTAGTATGGCTCACATCCCCTTTGTTTACATGGAGAGGGTGGATTTAATGACCTATACTGCATCCAGCCACCAGATGGCGATCAAATTAATTCAAGACGTGTTCAGAAAACACTTAGGCTGCATCCAAAATGGCATACTTCCCTATTATATAGTAGGTGAAAAACAGTATGTCACAAAAGTAGTATGTCCGAATTCACAGTATTCATAAAAGAGTAGTCAAAAAGTACCCCGGATAACGTACTACTACTGGCGTGATTCTGAAGTGTGCATAGGATGGACACTTTGCTATCCCATGAGGCCACAGGAGGGGGTTATGAATGGCAATGAAATGACTCCACTGAATCTGGTAGGCCACGTGATTATATACTATACAGAACATGCTATGTTTGCAGTCGTAAAGTAATTACTTGTTCAAAAAAGTAGCTATATGATTTCAGATGCATACGCCTTGGTTCATGCTTTAACCGCCATGATATTGGAGAATGACTTATGCATAGTCATAGGAATCTATGTATATGATATCTATGTGTACAGCTATCCGCTGTAATTAGGACAGTAGTATATTTAAGGGTAGGGACACACCAAACCATCAAAAGTTCTAGCACTGAGGATAGCCGACTATGGCGTCACCTTGCGTTACCTCATGTCGCCTTCGGAGCAAAAAAAGTTGCACTAGAAAACACTAGAGAGACTGCAGCCAATGGCCAACTAATACGTACGCTCTGTACTTGCGTGAGAGAAAATAACTCTCCCATACCATCAGGTGGCAGTAGTCTGCATTCGGCATTCAAACAGGGAAACCAAAAAAGCTGGAACAGCAAGCAGTGAATAGAATGACAACAAGTTACTTTGTGTTCCCTCTTTACTCCATCATTGGCTTGCTTTCATCAGTTCCATTTTTTCATGTGCACTCATTCGCTAAGCTGAAGAGCCATTTAGAGTACTCTTTCTTGTCGACAAGCTTTGCCACCAGTTCAGCATGGAGAATTGGCCAGAAAACAGCTGATGGTGTCTTACTAGAGCCAACAGTGCAGAAAACTCTTTTAAAGGTACATTAAAAAGGTATAGTTCACCCAAAAATGAAACTTTTTCCATGATTTACTCACCCTCAAGCCATTCTGGCTCTTTCAAGTTTTATAATGGCAGTGAATGGGTGGTGAGATTTTGCAGCCTAAAAATTGCATCCATCCATCTTAAAAATGCTTCAAATGGCTCCAGGGGGTTAATACAGGCCTTCTGAAGTGAATTGATGCATTTATATTGCTTTAAAATCTTGACACCCATTCAATGCCATTATAAAGCTTGGAAGAGCCAAGACATTTTTAATATAACTCTGACTGCATTCGTCTGAAATAAGAAAGTCAAATGCCCCGTTTCCACCGCAGGAACTTTACCCAGGAACTAGGGACTTTGGTCTGGTACTCGGTGTGTTTCCACCGCAGGAACCAGGAACTAAATAAAGTTCCGGGTAAAAAAATGCCCCTCAGAAAGTCCCTGCTGGCGAGGTGGTACTTTTTCAAAGTTCCTGAACTTTCGGGGGCGGGACTTGGCCGCTAAACATCCTGATTGGTTGAGTTCACGCAGCATTGGTTGAGTTCAACCACCATTTATTCGGATCAACAATTTCAAAATATTACTGTTTTATTGTGTCATGAAATGTAATTTTAAAAGTATTTCAGGCGAGAATGTAGTTGTTTAAAACTCAAATCTGTGGTTTATTTATAAAGACAGCGCCTATTTAAAAATGTGTTTCGCCGATTTCAGAGACGATGAACTCCACGCGATCAGCGGGAGCTCAGTGATCATATATCCGCTGAGAGCAGCCTCTCCTCGGCTAGAACTTCTGATGTGTGCCGCTGGCTCTGATGTCTCTTTAGTGGTTAAACATAAAATATAATTCAGCTGCGAGGTAAATCTAACAGGTTTTCTTTGGTCTGTATTCAATTTATCTATATGTTAAAATGAAAATAAAAAAGGCAAATCTATATAATATTTCGTTTCATTTTAATGGCTGTATATATACCGGTATACACATATCCCTGAACTAAGTACATTTCTGCAGCTGTAATTATGCTTAAATGAAAACGAAAGGAGGCAGTGGTATTTGATATCCTATTTCGTTTTATTGTAAATATACAGAGAGGAAAATAGTATGGTCAGCTGACTGAAGTTATCAAGTATATGCTGCTGTTTGCAGATTTACTGGATTTGCGTCGTCGCGGACATCACACTCCCGAGTTGAATGCACAAAGTCCGCACTACCGAGAATGCAAGCCCAAAATCAGCGTACTTTGTATTGAGAAACGTGCGCAGACAAACGTCACCAGTCTATTTTAATCTTCCCGGTACTTTACACCACGGTGGAAACGCAGAAAGCAACAGGTCTGGGGGGAAAAAAGTTTCTGGGAAAAAAAGTTCCTGGTACAAATGTTCCGGGTAATTTCGGTGGAAACGCAGCAAAATACACCTAGGAAGGTTTGAGTTTGAGTGACTCATGCAGTGATTTTTCAATTTTGGTTTACTATCCCTTTAAGACATTTAAAGGGATGGTTCACTTTCAAATAAAATTTTGATATGTTTTAGCTTACCTCAAGGGCATCCAAGATGTAGGTGTCTTTGTTTCCGCAGTAGTTCCCATTTTGATATTTTTAGGTCAAACCGTTCTTGTCTGTGACTCATATAATGGAGGTCTATGGCCCTCAGATCAGTTGGACGTGGTTGTGTACAAGAGGTAAAAACAATATAAATACTGTTCGTTTTCTTACACAAACCGCTCGTTTCATGTCTTGGGTCATCAATGTGTACTTACGATGGGGAATTGTTTAATTTGGACTCCTCTGTGCATGCTCTTTGAGGTGGTGACCATAGACCTCCATTATGTGAGTCACAGACAAGAACGGTTTGACCTAAAAATATCAAAATGGAGACTACTCCGGAAACAAAGACACCTACATCTTGGATCTCCTTGAGGAGATATATATATATATATACATTTTTATAAATTTATTTATTTATTTATTTTTTTATTCCAAATGCAGTATTTTTTTGTAAAACATGTTTAACCAATTTAAATAAAATAAATGAATATTATATTATGGATATTTAGATATTTTAAGTAAAACTACGTGTTGTGCAGCTTTATTATTAATATGTTTCAAAAGTATTTTTATTATATTCTTAAAATTTGAATTTCAGTCATTAGAAAACTCTGGAAAGATTTTCTAATTGCCTCATGATGACTGTCTAATGTCTCAGCGTTACTATCATTCTTCAAACTGCAGAGACACCAAGTTCTGTAAGGATAATACTGAGCTGAATGGAGATCAATCTGAGAAACATGGGTAAGCAAAGACTAATCTAAAATTCTCATATTTTTTACTTAACATTTCTGCAGTGCAGATTTCGCTCTGGCTCAGTTCAGCTTCCTTCGCAGGCTGCTGCTGGTACACGGCCACTGGTCATACTACCGCATCTGCATCCTTCTGCTCTATTTCCTCTACAAAACCACTGCTTTTGCTCTGGTGCACATTTGGTATAGTTTCTACAATGGCTTCAGCGCTCAGGTAGAGCAACTAGGTCACTTAATCCCCTTTACACCCACCAACTCCAACCACACTGCACAAATATCTGTTATTACAGTCAAACTGAGATAGGTTTGAGATTTACTGTAACATGTTTGAAGGAAGTCAGATCGTTATTAGTAGTCAAGATTGAAATTCAAGCACGATGACTGAGACCGGCCAAGCTATACACAATTATGTTTTAGGCAAATTTGTCTAATTGTATGATTTGTGGACATAAAAAGAGTGATAGTAAGTGAGTGTAAGTTAGAGTGTAGTACGTAAGAGTCTAAGTAAGTGATAGTTTCAATGACATGATGATCTATTAATTTATTAAATACATCAAAAAGTGCAGTTTAGATGTGACATCCTAAAATGTCAATTTTGTGGTTCTGATTGAAATCATTTTCTTTCCTTTAATTTGCTCATTTTAATAGAGCATTGTGTTGGGTCTGTGAGATCGGGACTTTTATTCTAAAAAGTGAACTGATACAGGAGCTGTATTGCGCAGGCGCACTCACAGTTGCTGGAGATTATGTGCGACGCATACACGTTTGCTCCTGTCTCTTCAATTTTTCCTGTTTTCACAGGTATGCCTTTCTCAACAATGAAACAATATGCATACAAGTCATGTGAGATCTATGTGTATGTTTATGTTGTCAATATTTTGTGTATAAATGTTCTGGTTGGTGAAAATAGTGAATGTGTGTAGATTGTCCGCCATTTTGTGGACGCTGTAACAATATGTGCTCGTGTAATGCATTTAATTTGATTCATGCAGGCTCCAGTTACCAAGTATAGCGTTCATTTATTAGTTAACTTGTATTCAACTTGTGTTTTGGTTTATTAGAGTTCATATCAATGTATTTCTCCAGCCAAATGTGTCAAACAGCCATTTCAGTGCAAACGCATGTAATACTGTTCTATTTCCTGCAATTCAGAGGTAAAAACTAATGTTAATGTAACGTGATGGCAGTGCTGATTTTAAAATCAGTAATTATAATGTTTATGTATGGGTTACATATATTTCTCAGGTTTCTAGACCTTACATGTTTAGTCGTGTTGATTTTGTATACATAAAATACCCTTTGGCTCATTCTGAGTAGATTTAAAGGAGCCATGTGAAAATTTATAATGTATAATTTTATGTGGAGAAAAAAAAAGGAAAATGTGAATGTGAAATGTGCATTGTTGTGATAATAGAGAAAATGAAAGAATGACACTTATGCACTAATTAGAAAAAAACACTTTATTTGAAAACAATGTGAAAAAAAACATTGAATAAACAGTTGCTGGAGATTATGTGCGACGCATACACGTTTGCTCCTGTCTCTTCAATTTTTCCTGTTTTCACAGGACGTTCTAATCTGTAAACAAGGCTTTCTTCACGGGGCCTGTAACATATACAGGTGCTTTTCAATGAATTAGAATGTCGGGAAAAAGTTCATTTTGTTTCAGTAATTCAAGTCAAATTGTGAAACTTGAGTATTTAATCAGTGCACACAGACTGAAGTAGTTTAAGTCTTTGGTTCTTTCAATTGTGAGGATCATGCCAATCAGCTAATCAACTCAAAACACCGGCAAAGTTTTTCTGAGCCTTCAAAATGGTCTCTCAGTTTGGTTCACTAGACTAAACAATCATGTGGAAGACTGCTGATCTGACAGTTGTCCAGAAGACAATCATTGACAACCTTCACAAGGAGGGTAAACCACAAACATTCATTGCCAAATGCAGCCTTATGAGGATTGTCCAGCGAAATCGATTCAAGAATTTGAGTGAACTTCAGAAGGAATGGACTGAGGCTGGGGTCAAGGCATGAAGAGCCACCACACACAGACGTGTCAAGGAATTTGAATACAGTTATCTAGTTCCTTTTGTTAAGCTACTCCTGAGGCGTCCTACCTGGGCTAAGGAGAAGAAGAACTGGACTGTTGCCCAATGGTCTAAAGTCCTCTTTTCAAATGAGAGCAAGTTTTGTATTTCATTTGGAAACCAAGGTCCTAGAGTCTGGAGGAAGGTTGGAGAATCTCATAGCCCAAATTGCTTGAACTACAGGGTTAAGTTTCAACAGTCTGTGATGATTTGGGGTGCAATGTCATCTGCTGGTGTTGGCCCATTGTGTTTTTTGGAAACCAAAGTCACTGCACCCGTTTACAAAGAAATCTTGGAGCACTTCATGCTTCTTTCTGCTGAACAGCTTTTTGAAGATGCTGATTTCATTGTCCAGCAGGATTTGGCACCTGCACACACTGCTAAAAGCACCAAAGGTTGGTTAAATGACCATGGTGTTGGTGTGCTTGACTGGCCAGCAAACTCACCAGACCTGAACCCCAGAGAGAATCTATGGGCTATTGTCAAGAGGAAAAAGAGAAACAAGAGACCAAACAATGCAGATGAGCTGAAGGCCACTGTCAAAGAAACCTGGGCTTCCATACCACCTCAGCAGTGCCACAAACTGATCACCTCCATTACACGCCGAATTGAGGCAGTAATTAAAGCAAAAGGAGCCCCTACCAAGTATTGGGTACATGTACAGTAAATGAACACTTTCCAGAAGGCCAACAATTCACTAAATGTTTTTTTTATTGGTTTTATGGAGTATTCTAATTTGTTGAGATAGTGAATTGGTGGGTTTTTGTTAAATGTGAGACAAAATCATCACAATTAAAAGAACCAAAGACTTAAACTACTTCAGTCTGTGTGCAATGAATTTATTTAATACATGAGTTTCACAATTTGACTTGAATTACTGAAATAAATTAACTTTTCCTCGACATTCTAATTTATTGAGAAGCACCTGTATAATGTTATGAGCATGTTTTTAATATTCAAAATAAAGAGATACAGAGAAAAAAGCCTCAATAAAAGAACAAAAATACTGAAAATAAAACCTTATTAGGTAGTTTGGCACAATGTTGCATTATTGTAATTTTTTTAATATATTTAGAAAATATCAATGAAAATAAACTTCCTCATTAAAATAACCTCATTAAAAAGTTTTTGAAACTAAATACTTAAGTAGTAACTGATGGAAGATCCAAACATGGTCCATTATAAGATTTCTTACAGAGGCAGTCAGGTTTGATACAAATTGTGTGATACAGTGTGATACAAATTGTAAATATTAAAGAATATATTTCAGAGATACTTTACTCAGAAGAATTTCTAGGGGTGCCAATAATGGGCTACCATTATCAAGCATTGGAGAAAATCATTTATTTCATAATGTGTGTTTCCCCCATTTTCATTTGTTTTATTTCAATGAAAGTTTAGAATTTTGTGAATTATTTTGAATGAAAGGTCAAAAAGATAAATGCAGATGTATTTTCACATCCACCTTTTCTTATATTTATCAGGGGTGCCAATATTAGTGGGCAGCATTGTATATATTATGGGTGTAACGGTACGCAAAAATCACGGTTCGGTACGTACCTCTGTTTTAAAGTCACGGTTCAGTTCATTTTTGGTACAGCAAGGGAAAGAAATGCAAACATAAAACTGCAGGTTGTTTATTACTATAAACTTTTTTTTTTACAATTTGTTTACACTTTTTTAAAAATACTTTTTAATAAAATATATATAAAATAAAAAAAGAATAAGAAATAAAATACTGCTGCAAAGTTCTCCACTAAATAAAATACTCTTAGTCTCAAACCAATATCATATAATAAAATATAATGAAAAATATAAAATAAATAACTATGATTACAGTGCAGCTTTACCAATCCCAGCTTGTAGGCCTGCTCATATTTAAAAAAAATATATATAACTTTTCCAAAGTGTAAAGTGCAGCTTCAACAGCTTCAGTTTTTAGACCTGCTCAGATTTCGTTATTGCGTTGGACCGATCGGAATTAAGAGCAAAGGTCTGTTTAAATGCCGACGGGAGCTGCGTTTGAATTACAATCATTTTTTTCCTAGTTGTATTGATGTTCACACTTGCGTGATGCCTTTTGAAAACCTTAGGCCGGTGACACACTGGCATATTGCACCTGTCAAACATAGTCTATTTTGCCGTCAATACTGTTGACGGTGTCCTTTATCAGTAGGCTTTATATTTATGCTCAACATGAAGTATAGATATTGTTGTCGTGAAGACAAGATCCTGGTCTGTCGGCGCCCTCCCTCTATGTCAGTGGTTCTCAACCTTTTTTTTTTCCAGCGGGGCCCAATTTGGTCCAGTGCAAGTCTCGCGGGCCGCACGCATATAATTTACATATTACGTCACCAATACAAACCAACCTGATTTATAATATTATAGCCTAAATATTATGATATCTAATCTATCACATTCATTGAAATATATAAATAAATCTACTCCCCATAAATAAAGCACCTGATGCTGTCGGGAGCTGACCAATTATGTGAGATTTTTCTTATGAAAAAAACCATAAGAAAAACAAGAAAAGGCGATGGTCAAAGAAGTGGAGACAAAGTCCTCCATCTCCGACGTCCACCGGACTTTCTGGTTTGATTTTGTTTCCCGGTACTTCCTCGCTTTCTGATTGGCTACACGCCACAGTCCACACGCTGCGTGATCGTTTGTCCTCAGGGGACACCACACACGAGAAGAAATCGGGCCAAATAAATCCAACATGTTGGATATCCCCGATTTGAGATCGGAGCAGTCCCGACGTCCTTTCCGAGCAGAGGAGAGCAGTCTTAACACACCACACACGGCAGGAATATCTGATCAGATTATTTTACGATAATCGGAGCATCCTTAAGATTGTCGGAAGGTGTCAATCGGGGCTAAAATCGGCCTAATTATCCTGCCGTGTGAACCAGGCTTAAGCAAAACGATGCTTTGAAAACATCTGTTCGGTGGAATGGCAAGGAGTAGCAACAGGACAACAGCACAGAGACTTGACAGGTCTGATGGAGGGGCTAACGAAGACAGCTGGAAAAGAGCTCTAATACGTGAGAACCCCGGAAAAAATGGGAGGGTTGACAGCTACTAACTACACTTTTGAAACTCAGTTAAAAGTCCATGTGTGAATGGTTTTTAGCACTAACAGTTACTAAACTAGCAGCTAGGTAGAGCGCAGCCTACCTTTGTCCGGATTAATGTATAGTGTTTGCCGGCTTTATGATCTGCAACTCCTGAACCCATCCATTTGTAAACTGTACATGAGATTCCAATGACTTATAGCTTCGGAACTATTCTGAAGTGTAGGCGCTCACAAAACAAACAAGGTAACCGGAGATATCTGTAATGCAAAAGTGCAGCAGCAAGTCGTCGTCGGTACTCCACTATTTGTTGGCAATTTCATATGGATCCAAATTGTTAATAGTGCCGATTTTGTCCACATACCGGTCTCTGGCATCCCTATTTAGCGTATCCCTATAAATCCCAGAACCTTTTCGCGATTTTAACATCTTTTTTTCTATCTCCCAACTCTGCTTCTTCTCGTTCAACTTACTGTATGTTTACATTCGTGAGGCTATCAACATGGCTGCCACGTCCCAGAATGCAACGCGGCGCCCAAGCCCTATTGCCCAGAATTATTGCACATCACTGTCATTATATTCATTTATTGATGGATTGCACTGGTTCGAGTAGCAATGAGCTTCTTCACACTGCCTGCACATGTGCAATTGTGCTTTTGAAGCCTACTGACCACGCGCACCTGTCCGCG
>NC_081770.1:21345344-21440344 GCF_963082965.1 Carassius carassius | reverse complement strand
GGCTCCCCAGCCTGAGTGGGGCGGAGGGGTTATGTGGAGAGGGGGGCTTGGTTTAGCGGCATTAACAGAGGGATCGTGCGGGTGAAAATGCACGGTAATTAGGTCAAGTGCAAAATGACATTCACCTGCTTCTAATTACAGTGATTGGCGTGGGGAGACCGTAAAAGGGCCACTCAGAGGCAGAAGTGGCAGAGAGAGAGCGGCTGAGGACTATTGGCTGTGTTTCCCTGTGGTGTTGCTGGTGGGACTTCATTAGAAACCAACGTGCGTGTTTATCTTAGTTTGTTGAATGTGACCACACTGATATTGTTTATTTTGTTATGCTGAATAAATTGCCAGGAGCCTCAGTCACGCCGACTCCGACTTCTTCTTTCTCCATTTATACGACCATTATCATAAATAAAAGAATACAATTCTTATCACAAAACTTAGCATGTTTTAAACTATATTACAAACAAAATTCCTTATCGTGTTTCTATTGTCCCTATAATTCTCAGTAAGAGTGAGTGTTCTTTTGTTTGCACATAACACGTTCTGACGCAATTTTTGTCCTTTTGTCTTTTCCCCAGTCTATATATGAGAGATGGTTTACTAGCCTCTACACATTAACATACAGATCTTCGCCTTTGTCTGGTAATTTCCACTGTCGAGGTAACTTGATTCACAAACTCATTTGATTGCATACTTAAGTGAGCATGATCGACGGCCACAGCATTTACATTAGATGACATGAAGCCTCTATGCAAAAACTGAATCAAAAAACTCATCCCAGTTTGGAATTTTGGTTTCTGGTTTCTCCTGTCTTTTCTTGGTTACAAGACCATGTATTTTGTAACATTGTAGCATCATTAGTTTAGTGCAGTTTTTTCTATCCATACTCACTCATGTCTGCTTTCTCACCAAACATCTTTTCCTTACAGTTGTCATGAACTTGATGAACATATTAGTGCTGTCAAATGATTAATTGCATTTAATCACATCCAAAATAAGTTTTTGTTTACGTAATATATATATATATATATATGTGTGTGTGTGTGTGTGTGTGTGTGTGTGTACTTTGTATATTTATGTATATATAAATACACGAACTTGCATGCACTGTATAGCCGATATTTAAGATAAATATGTTATGTTTATATATTAAATAAATATATTTATATATAATATAAATTACATGAAAATGTAATTAATAAATAGATGTAAATACATGTAAATATTTTCAAAATATATACTGTATATGTGTGTATTTATATATAAATAATAAATATACACAATACAAACACACATATATTATATTAACAAAAACTTATTTAAAATAAAAAAAAATTATAACTTATAAAAGTTTAAATTATTTTGGGGATTAATCATTTGACAGCACTAATATATATATATATATATATATATATATATATATATATATATATATATTATAGCTCCATTTATAATCACTAAAAAGCTGTCACTAATCTTAGTTCATCGCAATCTCACAAAGATATATTAAATAAAGTTCTGTGTACTAACGAATCTCTTATTTACATTGTTAACACTTTGTTATAACAAGATGAATCGCGCTGAACACAACCTGAACAAAAACTCTGGCGATTTGAGCAGTGAGTGGATTCTAACTTAAACACCTCTGATTCAAGAAATCAACAGATATGTCTGCGATTAGCTATATTTCTAATATTCTAATATTTTCAGCAATGTTCATTTTATACTGTGTCTCGCTCAAGGGAAATGTTTTAAAAAGGTAATTACCAAGAGTTGGGTTCCCCTGCAGCGCCCCCAAAGGACAGGAGAGTTATAGCAGATTGTCTGAAGAAAGAAGAAGAGAAATGGTGGTATTATTAATTATACTGATAATTAATAATTTTGCAAACTCATGTAACATGGTTAAAGGCCAAGCCAAGGATGTTGCATTGTGGAATATAGTATTCCTCACAGTGATTGTTCCTTAATGTACATTAAGGCAAATCAGGTCCATGTATGCAGACTATTTGCATACTTTGCACAATGTTTACACTGCATATGCAATATAATAGGAATGCTATTCTGAACAAAATCATGCTCTTTCCATGAATTATAGAACATCCCTATGATTCAATAAAAGCACACCCTTTATGCTGTTTTGACAATAAATGACTCCTCTCCTTCAGGATGTTTTCATGAAAAACAGATTGTTTTATTTAGTCATACTTTGACATAATATTTCCCAGTGATATTTGTAACGTTTTGCTAACATTCCTACTAAGTTATAAAAAGGTTGTTTTTTCTGTTCTCTGAACATTAAAGATGTCCAATTTTAAAATTAAATTATATGGTGACATTATATTATTGTATACCATTGTTATCAATTTACTTTTGAATGTTGTTAAAAAAAAAAAAAAAAATTAAATGAGCTTCCAGCTAAAATGTTTCAGGAAAAAAAAAAAAACTTTTTGTGATTGATGTACAAATAGTGTTTTTTTCTGCTTATGTTTTAAAACATTGTTGAACATACAAATGAACAGAACAAACGTTCTGTAAAAATTACTGGAAGAATGTTTTGAGAAAGTTTCCTATTTGCTGGGTAAAACATAAACATCTGTTGCTATTGTAATTGTGTTTTCATTATACATTTAATCTTAGATTTACTAGTGATTACCTCACTAAACTGGTTTCTTTTAAATTATTACACAGCTCTCTGGAATCTTGATTCTGATAGTCACTGATGACTCCGAGGTGTGATTTTTTGTGATAACAACCGGTAAAACTGCACATTAACATTGGCATGCAGATCTTCGCCTGTCTCTGGGAATTTTCTAATTACCTCACTAAACTGTTTTTCTTTCCAATTATTAAGGCTCTCTGGAATACTTGATTCTGATAGTCACTGATGTTTCCGAGGTGTGCTATGTAAGGGATAATGTACATCCAGACGGTTGTTATCTCAGAATAAACCCAGACAGGGTTTTCAGGCCCCCTTCTGGATGTACATTATCCCACTTATTACATGGCTACTTGTCACTAAGTAAATAATTAGACACAAAATATTGGTTTGAGTTGAAATATTTGAACGTAAAGCTTCCGTGGACACAGCAATTGCAAGCAAGCGGCAAGTTCAAACTAGACGGACATTTAAGGGAAATGGTTTAGTCAACACTTATTACACAACATTTCACCACATAAACAATTAAGGCAATAAAAGATTTAAGATGAAAATGTTTTAAAATCTTACCAGTTTGTTAGTTATTTTATAATCCATTACAGCATACAAAACAATCGTAGCAAAATGGCAGCAGCTGCGTTTGTATGAAACCAGAGAGTTTTTTAATCGAGTTTTAACATTTTATTAGCAAAAAAAAAAAAAAAAAACGCAAAGCTTCCACCAAGAAAAACTGTTCTTAGCAAGAGTACAGCGCTGACTTCAGTTAACCGGATTAGCCTGTGTTATCAGCTTTTACCGGTTGTTATCGAGGGATAACATATCCCCGGAATGTCATGACTCACCATTCAGAATCAAGTATTTTACAGAGCCGTGTAATAATAATGGATAACATACCTCGGAATGTCGCGACTGACCAATAAGAATCAAGCATTACACAGAGCCGTGTAATAGCGAGGGATAACATACCTTGGAATGTCGCGACTGACCAATCAGAATGAAGCATTCCACAAGGCGTGTAATAACGAGGGATAACATACCTCAGAATGTCGTGACTCACCAATCAGAATCAAACATTCCACAGAGCTGTGTAATAACGAGGGATAACATACCTCGGAATGTTGTGACTGACCAATCAGAATCAAGTATTCCACAGAGCCGTGTAATAACGAGGGATAATATACCTTGGAATGTTGCAACTGACCAATCAGAATGAAGCCGTGTAATAATCCCCAATAACAGTGGTAAAACGCTCATCTTCTTTCGACCATTTGTAATTATGTCTGTATCATTCACTCCATTGTCGCTGATCAAAGTTTGTGTCTAATTATTTACTTTTGTGGCAAGCAGCCCTTTAATAAACTGCACAACTCTCTGCATATTATAGGCTACCAGTTAATATTTGTCGATCCGCTCATCCGGGTAGGCTACCTGAAACAAGTGCCACTTTACAACAAAGGCCCGTTCACGCCAAGAATGATAACTATAAATATAACTATAAATATAAATATTACCGTCTGCTATCATCTGTTTATTCTCTTTGCATGCTCATCTACTCAAAATTCGAGCTGGTCTGCGCAGGATTGATTATAGATTGGCTATCAATATTTTTATCCTTCATTAACTGGAAAAAATAAATAAAAATAATAATAGTTCTGAAAGTAATTCCAACGATATCGTTTCTCTGTGCCTTCATCTTTATAGTGATGTGGACTCTGCTATTCTTTAATATCGAAAACCAATTTTACAACTAGCCTATGTTTTTATTATTCCTGGTGTGAATGGGCCAACGATAACCGTAAAGATAACGATATTAGCGTCCACATCAATTGTTCTGTTTATTGTAGGCCTACAGCTAAGTCGGGTGGATTCTGATTGGCTGTCAATCATTCACATAGAAAGTGTTTCCAGCGTTGTCGTTCCTCTGCATGTCCATATAGGCTAGTTGTGGGCACTCTCTTGAATTTATCGTAATTAGCCTAATGGGACTTCATTTACACCACAGACTTTCGTTCTCGAATGGGATCTAATGGGGCCTAGATATTAGACTTATTATTTTTCATATAGCCTATAGATTAAAACACAAACTGCTTTCCTTTCCTGTCCTGTTCTCTCACATTACTTCCGTCGTTTTTTCTCTCCTCCTCTTATTTTCCCACCTGTGCTGCTGCATATCGAGTTCCAGCCCCCTCCTTTACACGGAGCGAATTTGCACAAATTCCCCAACCGCGCTTTTGAGAGGGAGGAGATCGGGAGAGGGAGGAGATAGAGCAGGAAAGAATAAGGTTAAAGAGCAGTTTATCCTTAAACACAACATCCAGAGGTAAACAGAGGCTCGAGAAAGAGAGACATGATTCAACAAATGCAATAACATATCCATGAAGCTCAAGGGTTGGTTGGCGCCAGGAACACCAGTTGTGATTTACCTGGATGAGACGCTGGGGAGGAGAGCGCGCAAAGTGAGCCCTGTGGGATCTGCTATCAACGAACAAAAACCAGTAAGCAGGTGTGTAGGTGAAACTCCCAAGTGTTCACAGTTTAGCACTTAGCATTATTAATCTAACACTGAGTGTTATTGTGTCTCTTTCTCTGGACTGAACGTGTCCTTCTCATGCACCGGAATAGGACAGGTGATGCTAATAGATTTTCCTCAGTGTGCACACGCTTTTGTTTATATTTCATCGTGTGCATTTACGATGTAATCCGGGGAAAAAACGCTGTGATTAAATTTTTAATCCACCAGGTAATAAATAGTTCTGTAAAAATATATTAATTTATTCTTAAATGTATTTATGTCGCATGCCATTCGATTAATACTCATTTTACTATTTTAATTTATATTTATAAACAACTATATAGTCTATTTTATTAACATAAAAACACAATTCAAGTATAAATGATGACGTACACATGTTATAATATATAATCTGCTAGTTGTGGAGACTCTCACTGTCTATTTGTTTCAGGTCAACATGGTAACAGTATAATGAATGACATGTTTCATGCAGGTGCTGCAAGACTGGTCACTGCCAAGTGACCTCTGTTAATATGAGTTTCATCCTTTATTTCTAGAACAGACTGTCTCTGTGCATTACTCTGTCATGGCCAACAGCAAGAAAGAAAGAGGTTTGTATTAATGACATGCTTTTATCTTTCAAGCAGCATCTTGTACTGTTAATTATATCAATAAATGCATATCCCTTATGTGCAGTGATCCAGTGATATATATATATATATATATATATATATATATATATATATATAGACAAAAAACATACATACGCACACACTTAAATAAAATTTTTCTTTCCAAATGGTAACAGTTATGTTAAGCCAACATCTGAGTATTTCTACAAAATTCTGAATATTTTGATCCGTAGATATTTTGGAAGTTGATTTGAAGTCTTAACTTTTCATCAGCTGGAAAAAAAAATGACAGATGCGATTTTGAGTGTTCGGACTTAAGTCTCATTAAAAATATGATGCTATAGTTTCCATAATTCATTATTGCATGCTAAAGTAATTACAGTAGGAATACAAATCTGTAAGACACTAAAGAAAATTGTTGAATTTTTGAATATTACAAAAATGTAATCAACATAATTATTGTATTAAATGTTTTTGCAGTCTTAAACTTTCTTCTAAAATAATAATTTTTAGCAGGCTTCTATTCATGTTCAGTTATTTTACTTTAATTGTATTGAAAGGCGCCTCCATTGCCATTAAATTACTGAACATACAAAAATATATAAAAATGCAAATTTTTGGGATGAAAATTTCAGATGGCTTTTGCATCTGAACTCTTCATTTATTCATTCATTTATTAAGCCATACTTTTATTTGTGTAAGTTTTCCATCTCAAGGCTGAGGGTGAACTAGATTTGGGTTTGTGTGTTTAGTACTGACAGAAAAAAAGCAGTAATATTTCAGGCACACACATATGTTGGGTGCAATTGTCTCTTATGATAAGATGTTGCTCAGAGTTTCCATTCTTGTAAAATGATCAATTTCTATTTCTGAAAGTTTTGGATGACATGATGTTCTATTATCTTTTCTCAGGAGTCAAATGGGAGGTTCGTGCCAACGACCGTTATTTTCATCGGTCCTGTCACCGCAAGTCTTTCCTGTGTTTCCGCTGGGGGCGTTATGCTGTACGTGAGAAACATTTTGATTCATATTGTCTGGAGAGAAGTAGTTATGGAAGCATTAAACAACAGTCGATACCTTTGGGCTGCCACACATATGTTGATGTTTCCAGTGGTGTGACAGCAGGTCCCCAGTTTTATTTGTTGTTTAACACTTTCCTAATGGGTTTTGTTTCCAGGACAATGTGGTGCGGAGCTACAAATACACCCCTCTGACATTTTTGCCCCTTAACCTGTATGAACAGTTCCAGCGAGCAGCGAATCTTTTCTTCCTACTTATCGTGGTCTTACAGGTTCGTGGGTTTTATATCGCATTTGACAGAAAGATTCACGATGCTATTTCGCATTTAAATGCCAAACCCAGTTATTTGACTAGCATATTGTTCCTATGAATACTGAACTAGAGTGACCAACTTGAACTCATGATGAATGAAGCATGCTCATTTGCAAATAGTGAGTCAAGAACACCTGCTGTTTGAAAAAGACTTTTACATAGACATGGCTAAAAACGCCCTCTTTTACAACAAATTAGATAAATGAGAAATCATAATAACATGAGTTAGATTGTAAGGGTAAATATTTGAGTTTCAATTCATAAATCTTGGAGCACTGAACTTAATATTGGCAATGCTATGGTTTATTCTTGGACCCAATTGAGTCTGTACTGGAAATGGCATAATCAATTGGCTCTATAGTATACATTATATCTTAAATTTTCCAGTATAATCTGGCCATATTTTGTAAATGTGCTCACAATTTTAATGTTTACAAATATGCAAATGCATGTAGGCTATAAAGTATATTTTGTAAAGATCTTAAGCTATGTGATCATATATATTAAAAGATCCACAGTTCTTCATTGAGTTGATTGGAAATGGTGCAGAATGTTAAATGTTTTTTTTATTTAAGGCAAGGTTCAAAAAGAAATGACTGATTGAGTCGGTGTGGAAGAACTTGACTGGTCTGCAGAAAGCCAAGTCCTAATCCCAGTTGAACATCTCTGGTGTGACTTTAAATGCAGACCTTGGGCCAAAAACTCATCACCAAACACCAATGACTTGTACAAATGGGTACAGTCATTTTAGACACTTCCAAAACTGTTGCAAGAGAGATGGAAATACAAAGTCTGCATGTACAGTCACACCAGAGGTGTTCAGAAAGGATTAGGAACTGGCTTTATATAGACCATTTACTTTTTATTTATATACATTTTTAACCTTATAGATTGAAATTAAGCAGTTTTTTGCATATTTCATTTACAGTGTGTTCCTATAATTGCCACCATCCCTTGGTACACCACGATGCTTCCTTTGCTGTTTGTTCTGCTTGTGCGTGGTTGTAAAGATCTAGCAACAGACTTGGTGAGTCTATCATTCCTGTCATTCTCTCAGTCGATTTTTTTAAGCTACTTTCACTTGCATAGAAGTTTGAAGACCAGCCACATCTCAGTTTTCAGCCATTTTCCCCTCACTCCCACATCTATCTATCATCCTCCCTCTGCTCCCATGTCTCACAGGGCCGGCGACGCAGTGATGGACAAATTAACCGCCGCCCATGTGACATTCTCACTCCTGAGGGGTGAGTAATGCTGTCGGGGGCCTGGGAAGCTCAGAGACAAAACAAACACAGAATTTACTTATACAGAGAATCTCTTACTTAAAAAGTCTTCCTCTTAAATATCTCCCTTTTAGCTTCAAAACAGTTAAGTGGAAAGATGTCCGTGTTGGGGACATTCTCCAGGTTCATAAGGACCAGGTCATACCTGTGAGTGTGTGTATCTGTGTTTCTAACCCCAGCAGCCAAAAATGTATTTGGACACACAAGTCGCACATAAGTACGAATTTTTCATTGCATTAGATATTAATACCAAACTTTCTGATCTCATTTTTGGTCTCTGAGTGATTTTAGTGGAGCTACTTTATGATGTTATTTCCCCACTTAAGATTAACTGCAAACAAGTTTAGCTAATGCTAACAAGCCTAATTGTTCTGTTGTTTATCCCAGGCGGATTTGCTCCTCCTTTGCAGCACTGAGCCACACAGCCTTTGCTACGTAGAAACTGCAGACATCGATGGGTAAGAGCATCTTCCTCTTGACACACAGCAGAACTGACTGACTAGCATTGCCACGGCAGATATGAAAGATTTGAAAGTGCTATGTAGACCAAACAGAGCTGGTCACGTTTACATGTTCGGTTAAACTAAAAATAACAAGACTTTATTGTTAGGAAACTAGTTACAATTTGAAACTTAACATTTATAGACATTTTAAGAAAGAAATGTACCTGTTAAGTGTGTGTTGGCAGTCTGTGTAGATAGATGAGGTGGCTTCGACAGTTACAGATTTAAAAAACAAAAAGGCGGGAAAAAAGAACCTTGAACTATTTCAACAACGACAGCAACAAAAAGGATTCTTCAGGCTCATGTGGTTCTAAATAGAACTGTTACTATGTGTAAAGAAGCTTAAATAACCATCTTTAAATACACCAAATATACCATGTTGTGGGAAATTAGCTCCAGTGCTAATGTAGCATTGTTCTTAAACTCTTGCTATTGTGCTGTTTGCAGAGAAACCAACTTAAAGTTTCGCCAGGCTCTGAGTGTAACTCATACTGAGCTGAATGGAGATTCAGTTAAGCAAAACCTGGCAGCCTTTAATGGTTTGTATGGACTCGCAAACATTGGAGCCATTCATCTGTAGTGACTAGAAGATAAGCTTTCTATTCATTTCTTTGACTCTTTCTCTCTCTCTCTCTTCTTTTTTTTACCTTAGGTATTGTGTGGTGTGAAGAACCAAACGGTAACTTGCATTCCTTCAAAGGTGAGTTACATTGGAAAGGAGAGCGCCACCATCTGGACACAGACCACCTGCTCCTCCGAGGGACTGTGCTGCGAAACACGGACAAAGCTTATGGATTAGCCATATACACAGGTAAATAAAACCTGTGCTATTTGTAGCCTAAACACTACCAGTCCTTTACAGACCTATTGTTTCAAATGGCCTTGGTTGACGGATGAAAAATTAATTGTTTTTCTTTGCTCATAATAGGCTCGGATAGTAAAATTCTGCAAAACTGTGGAAAACTGAAACTGAAGAATACTCAAGTGGAAATACTACTAAACAAAACTGTGTTGGTGGTAAGAGAGAGAAAGAAACTCTTTGCATCAACTATTATCTTAAAATGAACACAAATTGCCTGAATAGTAGCTTTTTTTAAGTGCATTGTTTGTGCAATCACTTGTTGACCAATTCAAATCATATACGAATATTATATATAATTGTTTAGAGTGAAGCTAATTCAATAATCAAAAATATAACAGTGAAGACAGTTTAGGCAATTTTTTTGTGACTGTTTTTTATTTTTGTATAGGCTATATGTATTATAAATGTATTTTTTATTTGGAAGTTTTTCTAGAAATTTCTTTAGATTTTTTTTTATGTATTTATACAATTTCTTTTCATTTTTATATATTTTATATATTTTTATTTTTATATTTGTGTTTTTGTTTTTGTATGTTTTCTTTGTTTTAACACTTGTGTTTATGAATGTTTCTTATACATCTGTCTGAAAATGTTCCCCATCTAACTCCGTTTTTATCATGTTTCAGATCCTGCTGTTCATGATAACAACAGCTCTTCTCCTGGCCCTGGGGGCTGGGATTTTTGAGCACAGGGTTTCCCCTCAGTACGATGTTGTCTCGGTCTTGCAGCGGGATTCGTCTCCTGCCTACCTGGGCTTCCTCACCTTCTGGGGCTACATCATTTTGCTTAGTCCTTCTATGCCCATGTCTCTTTATATAACGTAACACCAGCTCTCCATATTCTGATTGTGCCATTTTTAACATTTAGTTTTAATATTCCGCTTCCAACTGTTCCATTGTCTTGCACCAGATTTGAAGTCATCCACATGGTGCACTGTCTCCTGATTGGCTGGGATGTTGAGATGTACTGGGAGGACAATAACAGCCCCGCTCAGGCCCGTACAACCACCCTAAATGAGGAATTGGGTCAGGTGGGCCACCTGCTCAGTGACAAGACCGGCACTCTAACGCAAAACCGCCTGCTTTTTCGTCAGTGCTTCATCGCCGGACACATTTATGGTATGTTAATTTCTTTGATGCTCTTTTCAGCCTTCTGTACTTTAGATTTTCACTAATGATGAATAAATGATGTCTGTTTATTCAGGTGATATGTCAAAGGAACTTAAGGTAAGAATAAATACATTCATTCATTACTGTTTTAATGTACAGACTTAGTCAAAGTTGATAAAATTAATTTTTTGATTTCAACAAGCCACTAGACTTAAGCTGGAACCGGTTCTCCTGTGGTGGACTGAAGTTTTCTGACCAGCGGTTGGTTGACAAGCTGCGTGAACGGAGCAGCCCTGAGTGCCAAGAGTTCTTCACAGCTCTGGCCCTTTGCCACACTGTCATGAGCGAGTGGAGGGATGGTTAGTAGAAATTAGATTTATTCAATTCTGCCATTATGGTAATTGTTAAGACATAGGGAAGTAGAATGATGAAAATGCAGCATCAAAATGCGATTACAGGGCCATTAATTATAGCATTTACAACTTTTGACCAGCAGGGGGCCCCAAGGTTGTTGTTTTTTGGACCCTCAGGAGGACATTGGTCCCAATGTAAAAGCATCACACATTTACAGCTTCATTTAAAAAAAATAGTTTTAAAGTTTATAACACAGAATAAATGTTGTCAACAAAAACCTACACTATGGTGCAAAGGTTTTGGGTCAGGACAAGTGTTTTTTTAAATAAGTTTTTTAATGCTCACCAAGGCTCCATTTCTTAAAAGAAAAATACAGTAAAAACAGTAATATTGTGAATTGTTATTACAGTCTAAAACCTACAGACCTCAAACCTTTAAACATTTTTTTTTAAACAGGTTTGCCTCATTACCAGGCTGCCTCTCCGGATGAGGAAGCTCTGGTGTGTGCAGCACGGGAGCTCGGCTGGGTGTTTCTCTCCCGTACACGAGAAACCCTCACCCTCAGTGAGATGGGCCTCACCCGAAACTATCAGCTCCTGGCCCTCCTGGACTTCACCAGCAAGAGGAGACGCATGTCAGTACTGGGTGAGCTTCATCAACTGCTCCCTTAAGAGATAGTTCACTTAAGAATCAAAATTCTGTCATTATTTACTCATGCCGTTCCAAACTTGTTAGACTTCTGTCATTCTGTGAAACACAAAAGATGATTGATATTAAAGAATGTTTTTGTCTATATAATGACTGGACTCAACTGACCCAATATCACTGTTACCTTTTGGGTTTGTTCTTTTCAAAATTCTACAATATTGTGAAGTTAAAGCCCAAGGCATGCTTCAGTTCTGCCGTGAACTCTTTAAGAGTTTGTGTACAGCCAAACACATAGGCTTTCAAAGATGCATATGTGAACTGAGTGAAGTCAAGCTCTTCACATGCAGTATGAATGTACTACGCTGATGATGAAATTCATGCTTTGCAAGGTAGGATATGTGTAAAAACCATATTAACATATGGGTTAATGTATTGGTTTGTGTAGTGCGGGACCCTGGAGGACAGTTGAAGCTGTACTGTAAAGGTGCAGATATTGTTGTTCTGGAAAGGCTTCACAGGGACGGGCCACTTCAGGAGAGCACCGAGAGAGCTCTAGAGGTGAGGCGACTTTAAAGGCCCATCTATTGTTAGAATCATTCTGAAATGCCAAAGTCTGTCATCAGTATGATTTGGTTTAGAACTGTCTCACAAGATTACTTTCCCAAACATCATCTTCCTTCAAATGCAAGATAACATGACAGAGTTTGCTATTGCATTTCATCTGCACACTCTAAGGCGCAAGTCATTTATTATGTATGAAAAAGAGCCACAGGCTTCCTTGTTGCAGCAACTTTAATTTTTATTATTAATAATTAGCACCAGGATGTGGCAATTTTGTTCTCTTGAACACAATGGATGGAAACTGTACATTATTAGCAGATGTTTAATGCAATATTCAAATTTTCTGCATAAAATAATTTCACAAAATTGGATGGAAAATTAGTTATTGAGAGCTAATGAGAATCTTTTCAACTTTAAAGAGCTTGAGAGCATTTAAAGGGATCGTGAACTGATCTCTGAGGTCCCCTTATAATTTTATTTAAGATTTTTACATACATTTTTTTTTTAGAAAAGTAACTCCTGTTTTAACTCCCCCTGTCTGAACATGATGTTTGAATAGATGTCGTGTACGAATCATTATTTTTGAACAAATCTTTTAGGTGAACGAATCATTCTCGTTCACGTTATCCATTGATTCATATTTCTCGTTCACTGAAATTACCACGACTAAGGTGTCCTTGAGCAAGGCATCGAACCCCAACTGCTCCTCGGGTGCCGCAGCATAACTGGCTGCCCACTGCTCCGGGTGTGTGTTCACAGTGTGTGTGTGTTCACTGCTCTGTGTGTGTGCACTTTGGATGGGTTACTGTAAATGCAGAGCACGAATTCTGAGTATGGGTCACCATACTTGGCTGAATATCACTTCACATTAGCAGCTCATGCGCAGCTCGGTAACCCGGGTGGCTCTGTGGGCTAATTCATCAGCTGTGTCCCAAAGTTGAGTGTGCACACTTCGAAGGCCACAGATTTTCACTTTGTAACAAGTGAATACGTTCGTTGACTTAAGAAATAACACATAAGACTCTTTTTCGGCGCTTACTGGCGTATTATTTAATATGAAGAAATGGTCAGTGAAAGAATCAGTGAATGTGTCTGAACGAATCATTTTGATGAACGAACGGAAAATGAACGAATCTCTTCAAAGAATCAAAATTTCCACCATTAATAGACGTGGCGGATCATAGACTCAGAAGTAAACGTCCATTGCTATGATTGGCTAAAGGCCCGTTCACACCAAGGACGATTACTATAAAGATAACGATATAGTTCTAAAAATCTTTCTCAATATTAAAGAATAGCATAGTCCACACCACAATTATAACGATAAAGACAAAGAGAAATTATATCGTTGGAATCTAATTTCTTCCAGTTGATGAACAATAAAACTTTTTTACAATCAATCAGAATCCGTCCTGCTATAATGAGCTTGAGAATTTAAATTGCCAGAAGACCATGCACTTAGAATAAACAGACGATATTGTTTGCTGTTGTGGACCCCAATAACGTTATCTTTATAGTTATCTTTATAGTTATCGTTCTTGGTGTGAATGGGCCTTGTATGTTTGACAGCCTACATCCTTCATAGATGGGCGCTGTTGTGATTTAGGTCAAAAACGCTTAAATATCAACACAAACTGTAAGAAAAGACAAAGCAATAGTGATCACGTAATAAAACCAGTTACTCACACTCGTGTTAAGACATTACTGTCAGATTCGATATAGTTGGCACAGCATCGTCATCTTTTTGAAAATCCCGCGTCGAATTGTGCCTTGTTTGTAAATGAATCTACAAATAAAATTAAGTCTCGGTCTGGATCTTCACTGAAAATAAAGTTAACCCACTCTTCAAGGAAGACAATTCAACGGCTGTTTTCCTACAACTTAGCAATGCACAGCATCCTCTTGTCTTTAGAGCCATCTTTATTGTTTGGTTTCTGCATCGTGAATTGGTGGGCGGAGCTAAACAGGCAGTGATGTAGAAGCAGGCAGTGTTTATCCACACTATTACATCATAGTCGTATATTCCACAAGCTGTCACTTTGGCAGACTGGCTTCAATATAAGCTGTCTTTAGACCAACGAGAAAGTTTAGAAAAGAGAAAGAGTTCTGAAACTTACAGGGTGTTTTTATAGTAGCATGTCAAAATATCTATATTTTTGTTTCTCAGTTCATGACCCCTTTAAAGTAGCAGATGATATAACTGCACCATGCTTATCATGAATTAAACGTTATTTTGTGTTGGTGTGGATGCTAATATAATTATCTTCATAGTTATCGTTCTTGGTGTGAAAGGAAAGTGTTTGAGCATGAGGTTACGTACGAGGCATTTGTTGATGTCTTTGGATGTGTGTGCGGTTGGCAGCTGTTCGCTCAGGGCTGTGTGAGGACTCTGTGTGTGGCGGTGCGCTCGGTTCCTGAAGCCCTGTGGACGGAGTGGAGCCGCACCCTCAGTCAGGCGGGCACATCCACAGGAGACCAGGAGACCGCGCTCGAAGAGATATATGATCAAATGGAAAAAGACTTAACGGTACTCAAAGGGAGTTATTATGAAACACTAATTGTCTCTGAAGTCAACTTTAGCATGGCAGATTATTGAAAGCATTTAGCATTCTGTTATTAAACAGTCCTGTTTGTGTAGCTGTTGGGCGTGACTGCCATTGAGGATCGTCTCCAGGAAGGTGTCCCTGAGACCATCGCCACCCTGCGGAGGGCGGGTCTGAAGGTGTGGGTGCTGACAGGAGACAAAACAGGTGCTGTTTCAACATATGTGTAAACTGGTTTCAAGAACCTAAAGCAGAAAATGAAAACAAATTTACACTGTTTGCAACTTCTTCCCAACAGAAACGGCTGTGAATGTGGGATATGCCTGCAAACTTATGGATCCAGACACGACCCTAATCCAAGGGGAGGAACTTAGGTCAGAAAATACAGGCATATTATTAACATTTCTACAATCTGAGATAATTTGAATCAGCTGTTACTGTGACAAGCACCCAATTCGCAAACCACCCATAGCAAATAATGTTAAATTTAGTTTCAATGTGCTGAAATGACAATTGATGACAATTTTATGACCACACATTTTCTAGATAGTCTGTGTCCGAAATCACATTCTCTGAGCAGGTACTTCTTTTGAATAAGTAATTACTTGCAGCCGTTTGAAGACTGTGATTTCAGACATGCTACTCTTTTAGCAAACCATTTTTTGCTGACTTTGTAGAAGAGAAATATGGGATTTTGGATGTAGCCTTAAACTGTATATACCTCCTGTCACCATATGAAGCATATAGAAGTATGGTTGTGACTAGTTGGTCATTTTGCTTTGTTTCTATTATTATCATGTCACGCTAGATAGCCACACCCACAATGACATTTAATTGGTCCATGATCCTATCCATATAGCTGTCTGTTAAGCATCAAATGTGTTCTAATAGGATGTGAATTTGTGAGAACAGAAAAATTACTTGATGCTGGAAAAAATTTTTTATTGCACCTCTTATACAAATACAATATAATATAACGCAACTTGAGTGTTGTCAACATCTCCAGGCAGCTTCTAGAGTCTCCTTCTCCAGAAGTCAAGTCTAAAGAGCCGGAGGTTTGGATCACAAGCAGAAAAGCAGTGAAGAGCAAAGCAGCACTAGTAATTTCGGGTCCTGAACTGGTGAGCATATAAAGCCAACATTTTAGAATAGAATATATACAATACACTAATAGAAAGTAATACTTTTATTCAGGAAGGATGAATTAGGTTGATCATTTGTAATGTTACATAAAATTACATATTATTATTTCTAACAAATGCTATTCTTTTGAGAAAAAAAAGTATATGTTTCCTCAAAAATATTGAGCAGCTGTTTTCAGCATTGATAATGATGAGAAATGCTTCTTGAGTAGCAAATCAGTATTTTACAATGATTTCTGAAGGATCATGTGACTCTGTAAGTAAGACTGGAGTAATGATGCTAAAAATTCAGCTTTACAAAACCGGAATAAATATAATTTTATAATATATTACAATACATACCAGTTATATTACATTGCGATAATTTCTCAATATTAATGATGTATTAATGTGTTATTGTTTTTTTTCTTAACATTACAGGCAGAATTGACCAGAGAGCCGGAATGGGGGGCAAAGTTTGTTGCTCTGTCTGATCAGTGCCAGTCTGTATTGTGCTGTCGTGTCACACCGGCGCAAAAAGCAGAAGTGGTGGAGATGGTCATGAAGCATTCAACTTCGATTACAATGGCGATAGGCGATGGTGCCAACGATGTCAACATGATCAAGAGTGAGAGAGTTCCTGTTCGATCAAAACAGCAACTATTTAAAGGGTTAGTTCACCCAAAAATTCAAATTAGGACATAAATTACTCACCCTCAAGGCATCCTAGGTTTATATGACTTTCTTCTTTCCGATGAATCCAGTTGGAGTTATATTAAAAATTGTCTTTGATCTTTCAAACTGTTTAATGGCACTAAGCGGGTGTTGCAGTGCATCAGTCCAAAAGAAATGAAACAAAAAGTGCCCATCCATTAAAACAGTGTCTCACATGGCTCCAGTGGATGAACAAAGTCCTCCTGTAAGAAAAATAACCATATTTAAAACGTAAAAAATCTATTTAATCTAGCTTGTGCTAACTGTTGTGCACAGAAGCAGCTCCGGGGGAATGACACATGGAGGTCAGCTTTGCTCATGAAGTTCTCTCCTTAGTTGTGACGAACGCGGAAACTCAGGGGAGAGGTCAAAACAAAACAACGGTCACTAATTTAGAAGTACAAAACAAGGATTTGTAAAGAAGAATGTCGGAGGATTTTGATATAAACCAAGAGGAGACTGGTTTTCCTTTGCTAAAGTAAGGAAACTTTGCTTCCTTTGATCGTGTAAACAAACGTTGGTTTTCACGAGATGAGCATTTTCACTGGGGCATGAGCAAAACTGGCCTCAATACGTTATTCCCCCAGAACTGTTTCCTTTTTACAACAGTGAGCGCAAGCCAGATTATAGTGATTACTTTGTTTTAAATATGGAAATTTTTCTTACAAAAACACATGGGTACGCTACAGGCGGCCTTTGTTCACCCTCCAGAGTCGTGTGAGACACTTTTTATTATGGATGGGCACTTTTGTATTTCATTTCTTTTGGACTAATGCACTGCAACACCCACTGAGTGCCAAATCAAAGATCAAAGACAATTTTTTATATCTAACTCTGACTGGATTCGTGTGAAAGAAGAACGTCATGTACACCTAGGATGCCTTGAGGGTGAGTAATTTATTTTCTAATTTTCATTTTTGGGTGAATTATCCCTTTAAATGCATTATTTGTTATTTCTGTAGTACATTTTTCTCACATTTGCTAATCAACTAATCTCTCGTATATTCACCAGCGGCACATATAGGCGTTGGTCTTTGCGGCATGGAGGGCAGTCAGGCGGTGCAGAATGCAGATTTCGCTCTGGCTCAGTTCAGCTTCCTTCGCAGGCTGCTGCTGGTACACGGGCACTGGTCATACTACCGTATCTGCATCCTTCTGCGCTATTTCCTCTACAAAACCACTGCTTTTGCTCTGGTGCACATTTGGTATAGTTTCTACAATGGCTTCAGCGCTCAGGTAGAGCATCTAGGTCACTTAATAAACTATACACCCACCAACTCCAACCACACTGCACAAATATGTCATTACAGTCAAAACAACATGCGGTATTGTTTCTCTAAGAAATGACATGAGCAGCTTATTTTGGTCCATTTTTCTCTCTTTTCCAGCCTATGTATGAGAGCTGGTTTATTAGCCTCTACACAACACTGTATACATCCCTTCCTATACAGTGCATGGGTTTTTTTGAACAGGTAGGGTAAATACAAACAGATCACAAGAAATCTAACACCTGATTGGTTCATCTAGAAGTCTTACTGTTTATATTTACTCAATAAAAGGATGTGAGCGCTAAGAGTTGTCTGTGTTGGCCTGAGATCTACTCGATTGGACAGAAGAAGCAGCTTTTCAATCCTTTAGTTTTGGCCATCACGCTCCTATACTCGGTCTACACCTCCATCATCCTGTTCTTCATCCCTATGGGAATATTACAGTACTTTGCTCTCGATTATCAGACTTTAGCCGTAACGATTCAAACATCTGTAGTGCTCACCATGACTGTTGAGGTAACTAGATGGCATCAACAAAGGCTACGATAATATTTCATAAATGTGTGAATAAATAAAAGTATAATTTTGTTTCTGCCTGTCGGTTTTAGGTTATTCTACATACAAAATTCTGGACCAAGTACAGCGTTGCAGCAGTTGTTTTTAGTTTGGTGGCATTCTTTCTGTCCACGCTGGCTCTCCATAGCGCTCGGCTCTTCACCGCCTCACCCAAAGACTACTTTTTTCTGGGTATTGTCTGCAGATTAATCATTGTTCATGTAAATAAAATATTCCTGAAAGAAGAGATGCATTTAATCAAGTAGTAAACTTTTTATAATGCCCCATCAGGGCTCTAATATATAGAAAATGCACTTGTAAAAAGTAATTTCAGGTGCTAGTTTTATTTATCTAAAATTTATGATAAATATGAAATATATTTTTATGATTGCACTGGTTTCCATGATTTGTCGAAGAATCACAAATCACACACACACTTTTATATATATATATATATATATATATATATATATATATATATATATATATATATAATCATAGATTTTAGAATTAAACAACTGATTTTTGACTTTGTGGATATAACAAAATGCATTTTAATCTTATGTACAATTATATAAGTTTTTTTCTATTAGTGTTATAGACTTAAAAAATAATATGGACCAATTAAATATTTTATAACTGAGAGTAAATGTTTTTGTAATTATAGTACATTTGTTTTTAAATGTCAGACGTCAGACGCTGTAAATATTTTAACTGAAAATAATGAGTATTCGAAAGAATTGTGTACAATTTTTGAATAACTTAAATTGGTAAATATTTTTACAATTTAGAATGAATATTAGAAAAAAAATATTTGTCATTCATTTTCAGTTTTATAGATTTTGTTTTATACATATTTACACAGTGGTTAAAATTTTGCATACACTTTCCAGTATCTGCAAAATGTTAATTATTTTAACAAAATAAGAGGGATCATACAAAATGCATGTTCTTTTTTTTATTTAGTACTGACCTGAATAATCACATAAAAAAACCTTTAAAATTTACATATAGTCCACAAGAGAAAATAATAGCTGAAGTTATAAAAATGACTTAATACGATATTTATGCAAAATAGGAAAAATATACACATTCTCAGCGAGCATTTATTATAGTTGTATATGAGTCCCTCAGTTGTCCTCAGTGTGTGTGTATATATATATATATGTATATATATATATATATATATGTATATATATATGTATGTATATATATATATATGTATGTATATATATATATGTATATGTATGTATATATATATATATATATATGTATGTATATATATATATATATATATGTATGTATATATATATATATATGTATATATATATATATGTATATATATATATATATATGTATGTATATATATATATATATATATATATATATATATATATATATATATATATATATGTATGTATATATATATATATATATGTATGTATATATATATATATATATATGTATATATATATATATATATATATATATGTATATATATATATATATATATATATGTATATATATATATATATATATATATATATATATATATATATATATATGAGCATTAGCATGTGAATCTGTTTTCACAATCTGAATTTTGGAGACTCTCTGACACACCACCAGGAGGCAGTGTTAAAAAACTGTGAAAGCTGTGAAATATAAGAACGCAAACTCTTTATATGGGATTTCAAGCAGATTCCCTAAATGTTGAAATGCTGTTGATTATCTGAACCTTGTAATTTCAGGAGCATCACCAAATGCTTACAGTACCCCTGAGGTTTGGCTGACCATATGTGTGACCACCTGTATTGCTGTCCTTCCCTCAATAACAATACGGGCCTTAGGTGTTGTGCTAGCAAACCCCAACAAACATAAGGTTGATCTCCACTTTCCTATCACAAATCCTTTTGTCACAATTAGCATATAAGAGACGTTGTGTTATTGTCTGTGCTCACCGTATTGTCCTTTTTCCAAATGCAGATCCACAGCTCGAATGAGCCTGTTGAGCTGAAGTCGTGGTTTCAGAGAGGTACCCTTCAGCGTCGTTCGTCCTATGCGATGTCCCAAGGAAAAGGTTTTGGAAAGTTAATCACCACAGGAGTTGGGCTTCCTTCTGCGGCACCCCCACAGGACAGGAGAGTTACGGCAGACAGTCTGAAGAAAGAATCTCCACAGGGTTCACTTATAGAAATGAATAGTGGTGATGTGGCATGCTAGCATCTTCAGTGTGTTTTGTCATGCGCTGAAAATGTGACATAAGTAGCAAATATTTTAACTAAAAAAGTCCAGAAACCAAGGGGGTTTGGTGCAATTCTAAAATGGAGGCCCAGAACACACCTAATCTAATTGATGGTGACTATTTTGCCAATACTTAATGTTATGGGGAGGGTTTGAACATTTTAAAATGCAAAAAAAAGGTTGTAAATCTCCGATTTGTCATAACATTATCAGCATCATAGCGCCAAATGGTTGACAAAAGGTGAATCCCATCATCTTTAGTTTTTAATATTAGAGGTTTTAAATATACTTGTATTTTTGTATACAATTTTACAAATAAATATATTTAATCGAAAATATATAATTGTTTCTTCATTGCTGCAGTGAAATCCAGGCTAGATAAATAAACAGACAATAGCTTGAAAATGTTCAACAATGGTTTTATTTTATTTCAAAACACGCAATTTACCCATATTACCTTTTTTATTTTCTGTAACAGTTATTATTCCAATTTGTCTCCTTCTTGCACTGAATGAAAAGTGCTCCACAGGCTCTCTGGCTCCCCCTGTAGGACAGGAGGAGGAATGAGGCTCACCATAATAACATGCCCTTTAACCTTTAACAGCTGCCTGAGAACAAGTTTGTGTGTGAATGTGAAGCTTCAATGGGATTTTAAAACCAGCAAAATCTTGTGTATTTTCTTTACACCTGTCAAATATAGTCAGCCAGGCATCTCAATAGCTTCAGAAACACACACTGATTGTTATTTATTTATTTTTATTTTTTTGGATTGTCTTTACCCTTGGATCAATCTTTGGTTTGGGTAGATGTGCTCTAAGAGGAGTTTATGTGCATGAGCTTTTTACTTTGCAAACACTCCTCCCTATATATAGTCTTTCAGTATTAAATAATCTAGGCTAATTTGCTAGTCTGCCATCCCCTGCTTAAAAAAAAACAGTTAAACCAGCTCAAGATGGTTTGCTGGTCTTAGCTAGGTTAGCTTATCATTTAGTTGGTCTATTAGCCTGCCAAATGCCCAAAGCATTTATAAAAACCAACAAACCAGATTTGTTAATCCCACTGAAGTGAAGGCTAGTTTAATACGGTTTATTTAGCAGGTAACATTTCAAGTGTTTTAACACAGGTATTCTTGAACACCATCCTAGTGACTGAAGTGGATTTTGAGGAACTTGAAAAAAACCTGAACCAACCACATCGATTAAGATTGAGGTAAAGGCTTTTCTTTTCTTTGTATTTTTACATAGTTCTCTCTGCAAAGACAGCTAGCCTCGGCAGCTCTTTATTGACTGGTTTGTGGTTATTAGGAGCATTGTTCGCACTTGTCTGCAATAGCTCTTTTCAGTACACACTGCTAGACTTAAATCTTTTCGATTAAGTCCAGCAGTGTGGGAGTAGTTAAAGGGATCGTTCAACCCAAAAATGACAGCTACGGGAATACATTTTTGATGGGAAAAAATAATAATGACGTTGTTCAACAATTCGTCTCCTCCCTGGTGCCATTTTGGAGAGTATCCACTGAACGTAAACAGCGTATGCTGTTCTGTGTCAGGTGGAGTTTTGGGTGAACTAAACCTCTAAGTGAGACAAAATGTAGCTAGATGCTAGAGTGAACATTAGTTGTTAGCATCACGGTTGGCATTAAAATGCCAAACTGTTGCTTCTTTTGTCCATTTTTGGTGGTAAATGTCTTATGGGAGTTAAATCTCCTTTAAAGACTTGAATGTTTTTGATGCATTACTATGCAATGCTGGATTATCAGAAAAGAGTGTTTGCAAAGTTAGCTAACGCTGCACACCATAAGCACCGCAGCAACCTAAATAGGGCAGCAGTTACCTACTTGAAACCTGTGAGAACCTCTTTCCTTTTTCCTCTTGTCCTCCTCCTCTCAGTCTGTCTTCTCTACCATTTTTTCTCCTTGTTTTGAAACTGATTGTCTTCTACCATCACAAAGACACTTGGTTCTGATTGATTGACAGGTAACAGAAGAGGAAGAGCACAGTGTGATTGGGGGGGTTGGATCTGCAGACAGACCCGGAGAGAAACATGATGTACGTGATGCTGTTTTACAGTCAATGAGAGACCATTTCTGGTTGGAGGGGTCTGTTGCAAAAAAAACTGGCCAATAGCATTCCAGTTTTGTGTGAAATGGTGTGCAACCCAAATCGAGAAACACTCCACATGTAAACAAATGCACACAAGATTACATTTCAGAAGAGGAGATGTGTGTACATAGGGGTCAATGACCAAGTTCAGTTGCCCAGGATACACGGCCATGCCCAATTATAAAGAGTTATATACATAAAAGAAATACAAGGAGAGCAGAGAGGGCTGCAACAATACATGCACACAACCAGTGGAAAACAACAGTGACAAAACTCACAAAACCCCTCCAACACTTTTACCACCCTTCCCACCCATGTCCAACTTCCCCCGGGGTCTATTCATCCTAGTCGCTCCTATCAAAGTCCAGGTCGATCCAGCTTTGCTCTATACAGTATACAATAGTCATGCAGGAAAAAGTGTCTCCACCACTTCAAATGGAAGGAGTTTGTTTTTTCATTATTTTTTAAATAAATGCTCAGAGCACTTTACACAATCGAGCTTTAAATAAAGAAAAAAAATAAATTAACATTTAAATAATGCGGAAACAAATCATTAGAAACTTGATGCATATATTGGAAATTCAGTGTATTTGTGACTGCTATTTTCTGTCGTCGTCCATCAATTTATTTATTTATTTTTTTGCTTCTACTCTCAAATCCTTTTCCTTTTCATGATTTGTCTAAACATTCAGATGTCTTTCTTTTATAAAGAATCATGTACCGCCCTTGATCAAAATAATAATAATAATAGACAAGAAATTGGCAAATGAGTCAACCAAACAACAACACCAACAAAATCACAATTTAACAGTATAAAGCTTCAAGTCACAAGTTCAAAAACTAACTATTAGTAGTCTTAGTAGTGTTAGTGTACTCATTGTAATTAGCATTAGTTTAATCTTAATTACATAAACTTTACACAAAACATTTGAGGTATTTCAGAATCAATTGTCAACAACTTCCTGCCAAATGCGTGTGGTTTCCAATGGGAGAAATAAATGAGGGGAACTGGTTTAATGTGTTTCTTAAAATGGCCTCTTCTCCTGGATCACTTGCACCTGTTTAAATCTTTGATATTCAAATTGTCAAAAAAAAGGGTTACCCTATATTCTAAACTTGTTCTGGACTAAAATGGTAGCTGTAGAGAATCAAATTGTTCAGGTTAAAGTCCTGTCTGGTATTTTAGTTGATTTTATGATATCTTGATTTAAACTAGAAAGTGCTCCTGAAAATAGGCCATTATGTGGGTACAGTACTGCGGCATACTGAAATATGAAATAAGGGTGCAAGTACATGATGCTAACTAACATTTAAAGATATTATGCGAATGATCGCCAGTGCAAATAAAATAAACTGGCCTCACTCTCAAGACAAGCTTAATGCGAAATAAACCTGGGCGTTTTTTAAAAGGGCTCTTAGCCCAAATAATTACAGTTAAGTGATACTGGAAAAATAATAAAGTTGGAATTATAAAGTGCTTAAACACCAGTTTATATCAAACTAACGTTATAATCGCCCCCTGCTTCAATGTCTATGCCTGCGTACTGTACAATTGCATGGTAGCATAAGTTTGCAAGGTGCCGTGCACACAGAACACGTTTTCTCGGTTAAAAACCCGAAACGCTGCACTTAGGAATGGAAAGTAGCTCACAATCCCAGGCGCGTTTTTAAAACCATACACGGCGCCTTTAAATGGCGCGAGACACTGAAAAATAGCGCGGGACGCGGCTCAACGGTCGAAACACCGATGTAGCGCATCTTTATAGAAACACGATGAAAAACCAGCGCAATGTGCCTCAAAAACGCGTTCCGTGTGTAAACTGTCAAAGCGTGTGTGCTTCTGTGTGTGTATATGCGAGTATTTCAGAGCAGTCCCACCCGTTGTTGAAGGAAAAAGGCACTCAACTCAATCTGCATAGCAGCCGCATCCCTCAGTGGGGTGCTATGCAGTCTGACTGCACTGTATGAGTATGTATATACCACCTTTAAGTAAGAATTCATTTGCATTCAGCTTTGGTTATGCTATTGGGCTTTTGGTATTTGGTGTGTATTCCTCCCTTTGGCAGCACAGGACTGGCAGGTCAAAGAATCTTTGGTATCAGTGGCTGTTTCACAAACCACCCAGCTCAGTGAGGTAGCCACACTGGTTCTCACTACAAACAAAAGGTCCAGTTTATCAGCTAATGTACATACTGAAACCTGCTGATTTGTGTAGCACAAATCTGCTCTCTCTTAATGCTAATAATCAGGCCCACATGGAATCTATGTATAAATCCTGTGAAAGATTCCTGCAGATTTCGATAGTCCGTCATTTACAGAATTCTGCACGTCCGCTGCCCCTTGAACGTTCATTTCTTACATATTTTGGCTAATTTGATTATGCTTTCAGCTACACATTGCACCATATTTGCGCTGATTTCTCACCTGAAATGTTTGCAGATTCCGTCTGGGCCTACTTATAAATCAATGCTCAGAGCATCATTGCATTAACAGTGCTCACTTTTATCCATTCAGCAAGTCCTGCAACATTTCCAGAAATGCTACTGTTGCATTCAAAGACACAAAAAAAAGACTCCTCTTCGATTTTGAACATCTCCCCACGGAGGTAAGGTTGCACCCTTGTTTCACACCCATTTGGCAGGGTTTTTCAAGGATTTTGGGAGAATTGTGGGTGGAATTCATGTTTTTTTTTTGTATGTTTACTCTTCAACAGAGCCAAGAGAGAGCGATATCTCTTTCACAGTCAGTGAAAGTTCATTCTCTTATAACCTGTGGTATTACATGCAATGCAGAGATGTCCTTCTGCAGTCCACCCAAGTTTGGTTATTCTTGTAGAAAGTCCTTTTTTTTTTTTAATGAATTTTCCAAATGATCAACAAGGTGCCTTACATATGCACAGATCACAAGTTTAATAAGAAATAGAAATATGTACCAATTACCCGCTTTAATATTATGAAAAGAACGCAAGTGGGAGAGAGATCAAAAGAAAAATAGGGATTAAAGAGGAGGAGAAATGGTTTTAGTGTTTTTCTGTTTCTATTGTGTTGCTGTAGAGATATTTCTTCCTTTTCAGATGGTTTTATTACAGACTAGCTGTACTAAATGATTTTAAAGCAATGATTATTTTCATATTTTTCTCTGATTCTTTTTAAAAGATGATTGTTGGTTGCTATAGCACATAATTCCAGTTTGGGAGTGGACTCTGGCTGAGAGTATGTGAACTTTTATATTATATTAAGGCAAACATTATTGGCACTAGATTTAATGTAACATTTTAAACTGTGTTTACCCCTTGTCTACTAAACAGGATAAACAATATATTTGATTTGTTAGTAAGATTTCAGTTGCGTGTGGATGTAACATTTCGTAACAAATATTTCCATACGTGTTTAAAATGTGCCTTGTTGTGTTTGGCTGTACCTGTCTTGACATTTGGCCTATCCTACACGGAATGAAAAATATTTTATTCATAAATATGAAATATCATAAGTCGCAGTCTGTCGAGATCAGAAAGGGTGCACCGTTTGCGAAAAATGGTCCAGTATTTTGTCCCCAGACTTGAAGACAGTTCTCGACTGGTTTGCTTGTTGCATTATGGACAGTTTGGATTATAAGAACACTTGTTAACCACAAGTGCCATGAAACATCTCAGTCCAGCCCTCCATTTCCATCTGTGCAAAATAATCCGTAAGGAGAGCCGAGCTGGGCGAATGTGCGAGTCCTTGTTGTAGGAGCTCGTTCCATTTCACCTTCAGTAGAGGTCGACGTCCTTCGCTTTTCTGTCTGTATCGATTAGTCTCTCAATTCATTAGCTTTGCATATGATCTGAGAGCCTCAGTGAAACAACTGGCCATTAGGGAATTGTGCCGCCATGGGCCCGAGAGTGATGATGCAGGTGGTAGCATTCTTTGACAACCTTGCTTGAGTAACAAGCCTTCTGTGCCATGAGCTGTGAAAGTGCTCGTTTGTCCTCAACCGCACAAACAGACCATTTCAGCTCACTTCGTTGTGGTTTATTTGAATATAATGTGGTGCTTTTCCATGTGGAGATGTTTGGCTTGATTTCATAACAGTCCCAAAGTAAAAGGTTGCATTTAACATGAAACATCGCCATTTTTGGCAGCAGTGGGATTGATTGGCACGCAACGGGTGACTGTGAGGTTGGACTGATCCAGTCTCAGCCACCCAGGGGAAAAGGGATTTCGATTTAAGCCTTGGAGAAGGTGGTGGCGGAGGTGCCTGGCTGGCTGGGACTGGCTACATGGCCGTGATGGTGTTCCTCATGCCAGCGGTCGACGCAGCGGCGACGTGCGTTCATGAAGAAGTTGCTGACGGTGTTGAGTTCCAGTCCCAGCTGCTGCGAGATGGTCAGCTGCATTTCCTTCGAGGGCCGCTTGTTCTCCTTGAAAATGGCGATGAGTGTGCGGCGCTGCAGGTCGGTGAAGACCAAACGCTGCTTCTTGGGTGCCATATTGCGTTCCTTGTGCTGCTCCTGTTCCTTCCGTTTGCAAGCTGTGGGGATCAGTAGGATGAACAAGAAAGATCAGGGAAAGGGAAGTGGACAAAGAAAACGGAGAAGAACAAAAAAAATTCATTAGCCTCGTGTTTGCTCTACATACTGAAATGCCCTATTTCGGAGCAAATCCCAAAGATGAACGGCTTCGCAGGGAGTCGAAATGTTCAGACTCTCCTGTTTGGCTGTGGATTAATAGTGATTTAAGACAAATCCATTCTATCTCCCCGGAGGTCAAAAACCATCCCTTTAAAGAGAGCAGACAGAGCAGGCCAGCGGTGAGCACCTCAGCCTGGTCGTTGGAGACACTGCTGTTTGATTCAATATTAATGCAGTTGCGGCTCACAGTAGGAGAGTGAGTGACTGGTATACAAAAGTAGGGGTCTTTGTGTGTGAGAGAAAGAAAGAAAAGAGAGAGAGAGAGAGAGAGAGAGAAAAAAGGAAAGAAAACAAAGACGAATAAAAAAGGAGAGAAGCAAGGGGGGGTATTGACTCATCTATTTTAGTGTGTATGTGTCTGTTTTTGGAGGTGGGTTCGTCCGCAGAGACTTCGGTCTGAACGGCCCTCCAGCAGGTCTGTAGTCTGCGACTTCAAACAGAGGCCACTGGAGGGCACGGACCTAAGAGAGGCAGAGTATTTTCGAACTGCCTTAAACTCACACCACCACCTCCCTGTATATGTTTCTGTCCCGGCAATGCAGAGAGAGAGGTTCTGAATGCCTACTTGAGGGCAGTAAACCTTCCAAAGTGTTAGGAAACATGAGTATGCCCAGAAATGTTTTGGTTCGTTTACAGCTCACACGTACAAATTGTATTATGTGCAAAGGAAATCAAATGCCTTTTTTGCAACATTTTATATTTATTTTTTACACTAGATGTTTTATTATTGGTTTTTTTTCCAATGCACTCACAGACCTTTTGCTTCTCTCAGCGTTTTTTTTGTGAATGGATCATTTATTTCTTTCCTCCATCGCTTCAGTAGTCTGTAAAAGCAGCAGCTCTTTGCGTCTTATTCGGATGTTATCTGTCTGTGTGCGTTTGTGGAGTGACTGGAGCCAAACTGTGGTGCCATGTATCTAATTACACTGAGCTGAGGCCCATTGATCTCGGCACCTCTCGCAGTCAAATCAGTTTACTACAGGCGTCTAACTGCCTGGACCGCATCCATCATATTCAGATTCCATATCAGCCATTCTGCGTTTACACACACACACAACCGAACGAGCGCATTGTGTTAAATGCATTGTACACTTGAAGTGTACCGTTTAAATGTTCACGATACTTTAACGTGCCTATAATATTTGTTTTCGCATAACATTACTCCTATCGCATAAATGTGTCTCTGAGCGCGGAGTCTGGAGTGAATGATGAAGCTTTAAAGCCTTTTAAATTGTAATGAGTCGTCTGTGTTGCTCGACCGAAATAACTACGTCTGAAAACGCAAACATCAGCTTATCTGACGCAGACCACCTTTCAGCAAGATTTACTTGAGGCTTTTGTTTTTGAACGTCATTTTGGTTTTTTTCCCCGCGGTTTTCAGTAGCCTACTCCAACAGTAGCGATTTTAAATATTTATAGGCTATCCAAAAAAAAAACCTAGGCTGTGTTCGGTGTTAAAATCTACCAGCAGGTGTCGCTGGCGCTATTCCCTGGTGTAAACGGTTTACAGGCGTAAGATTTTGTAATCAATATTGATCGATCGGTTGGGAAGGGGGTCCTGATTACTGAACCAGGCTCGGCGTAGAAAAGGAGAAAAATCGATAGCTGCAGACTTTAGAGCTACAGTGAGCAGAGAGCTGGACAGAAGCAGAAATATATTGTACAGAAAGAAATAAGCCAATGAGTGACAAAGAGTGAATTGAAATGTTCGGATGGGATTTTTTGACGGACTCTCTTATTAGCACGTTTGATAAATTTCACAAATTCTAAATAAAACCAGGCTGGCTCTGACTCTGACTCTCTCTCTCTCTCTCTCTCTCTCTCTCTGTCTGTCTCTCTCTCTCTGTCTCTCTCTCTCAGTAGCTTAAATGATCTGTTCCATACAGAGCTGACAGAATCTTGTTCTGATGTTTATGATTATAGAACGTTATACAAACCTTAATATTCGCAGTTGTTGAAGGCTTTCATCTGACATCTCTTCTGTTGCATGCACAGCAGTTGAGCGCAACGGTCGTTTCACAAAATGGGTGCAATTTCGTTTTTAAAAGGTTTCTGTTCATGGGTCTATCTATATTTCTTTAAGATTTTCAATTATGTTATACAAAAAATGCCTTAAAGTTTTATTAAATTTCGTTGTGCCTTCTCAAGTTAAACGTAAAAAATATGTTGAAAAAAATATGATTTTTTTTTTCACGGTAACAGGGTTGACAATTTACAGTTCGTTTAGCCATTATTACTAGTCTTGTACTCAAGATCATGACACTATAGAAGGATCATTTAAATCATAGTTCTTAATATCCTTTTTTTTTTAATAATTAGGATAGTAATAAACTGTACAATATCATGATAACAAAGTGGACTTTGTTGAGAATTAATTCGTAAAATAGGCCTAATTAGTCTATGATTATATATATAGGCTATGTGTGTGTGTGTGTATAAATTTTTATTCCTTTTTTTGCGTATTAACAGGCTTATTAAATTTAACATTACCTTTACATCATAAAAGGGACCCCCTTTAAATGTAATGACTCCATGTAGGCTGTGCAAATATCTAAGATGGTGAAGGAAAAACCCGACTCCGAACTTTTCTCCAGCGGGGCAGTTTCTCACTTGCCTTGCTACACACCAGTGATAGCGCGGTAGGCCTGTGGTGTTCAATACCGGTCAATAAATCCGTAAATAATTCGTTTTTTAAATTAATTTCATCTAATTAACTATAGTTACATGAAAATTGTTCTGGTAATGTGCCAGAAACTATGGTAGGCCTGCCTCGTACCAATGGGGTGCTGAGTCGAAATAACACCAAATGAATAGCGCTGCGTGCTGTGCAGTGTGGGCAATGACAAATGAGAACACACGGCAGATTCTGAATAATGACTAAAAAACACAGCTACACGTGTTCAGAAAACCTCATTTATGTATGGCCTCTGATAGTATTAATTAGTCTCGATGTGGGACTTTGGCCAACCGCAGGTACGTCTTTATATTAGCTACTCCGTAGGCCTATATTTACCGCGAATAGATGCCTGACGCTTATTTATTTTTAATAAATGAGGCTTAATCTATTTGACTATGTACAAGTGAGTTTTGTAATGAGAGCACTTAGATTTAAGCATTTCTTATCTTTCTCCTATCATTTGATTTTTTTAAATGTTTAGTTTTTGTTTGTTTTTGTTTCGTTTTTTATGTTCATTATGCTCATCAACTATGATAATGTGCATAAGCTGTATACAAATTCAGTATAATAGGCTTATTTGAATAACTGAAAAAGTCAAATAACGAGATACTGTTTGAAATATGTAAACAGGGTTAGAAAATAACACCTTTATGCGTCAGTTTCTTTCTTTTACCTTTTTTTCCATTTTCATCTGCTAGAATATTGTGTTAATTGGTAAGCTCTTCTTGTAAACAACATTGTGCTTAAGGCTTTCTCTAAATACTCGACTAAATTTGGTGTAATGCAATAAGGAAAGATCAGTATGCTAATGTTAGCAAGGTAAATTGAAATGACAACTCAACCTGTTAAGAAAGTCGGTTAGTTATTGAAGCATTAACACATTAACGCAAATCATTAGCCATGAACTTACGTCAGGATGTTTGAGTTGAAGAAGAGAATATTGAAGAAATAAAAACAAGGAAAATGTAAACAACATAAATGTTATAAATTAGGCTACTATATAAATATGTAGTTTCGTACTATAGTGAAGCGTGTGTAGCCTAAGTATTTTCGGTGTGCGTGCGGATGATATTTTGGAGTGATCAGGTTTTTTTTTCTTTTTTTTCTGTAGTTTAACATAAAACATTAAAAGAACAATTCACTTGTAATTTGTTGCCTTAAATACCGTAATTGTTACACCCTAAGTGCAGTGTATAGTGTCTAATCAGCAAACTATGTTCTACGTTTCAGATGGTTATCAGTCTTATATGTTCAAATCTTAGATATGAATCATTGCCCTGATAAATTATTGATATTACAGAATACAGTGTGTGTCTTTGAAGGTACAGTGAAATGTAAGGGGCAGACTTCTAGTCATCAAAGGCAGTTATACATGTTTGAAGTATAGGAATACATTGTTTGAAGTATAGGAATACATTTTGCCCTATAGTCCCATGGCAGGTTATGCCTTTGAGGGTTAAATTTGGGTTCATCATCATGGCTACTTGAAATAATAATAACCATTCAGTCCAGTGGTTCTTGACTTCACAAAGTCTAAATAAACAAATAAATTGTGTCTCCTGTGAAAGCCAGAGGTGTTAGTGCACTCTCTTGGATTTCAAGTGGGAGGACTGAGGGAGTGCAAGGATCGATGACTGGCCGCGGCGCTCCGCCGACCAGTCTGCCGATGATCGATGCATATAGTGCGGATTGAGCTGAATTTGGGAGCGGAGTGGCTACCATAGAGGCCTATCCTGCAGTGGCCTTACATTTACATTTACATTTATTCATTTAGCAGACGCTTTTATCCAAAGCGACTTACAATTGCTATATATGTCAGAGGTCGCACGCCTCTGGAGCAACTAGGGGTTAAGTGTCTTGCTCAGGGACACATTGGTGTCTCACAGTGGATTCGAACCCGGGTCTCTCACGCCAAAGACGTGGGTCTTATCCACTGCGCCAACACCACCCCATAAAAGCCTTAAAGTCAGTGTGTCATGAAATTGCCCATGTATGAATATGAATTGCTTTCATCAGCAACTGGGGTGTGTTTTGCATGAGTATGCGTGTGTACAGTCAAAAATATTTAACATTAGTGCAATTACAGAGACATAAGTGTGAAAATCTAAATTTATAATGGATAATCTGTTAAAGGGTCTGGGTTGGGACACACTACAGCTGATATGTGGAGTTAGTATGATGTGGGTGAGGCTTGTTGTCACTCTAGAACATTCCTAATGAGGTTACACCTTTTTCTGCTTTTTTCCAGTTGCCTGACTAAACAAGCACATGACATTTAAAAGTCTCACACCTCTGAAACAACCCACTGGTAGGCTACCATTTCTTTAGGGCTTATCATGGATCGATTTTATCTTTCTCTCTGATTTGATTTATTGGATGTGCACTGGTTTTATCAGCGTGACTTGGTGCTAATAGTCTCAAAGGTCGCTGTTTTGACAGGGGCCGATTCTGCTGAGTTAGCCATGAAGGCGGGTGGTGGGCGAGGTAAAGGGCCAAACCTGTAGGTTAACTACTGTACAAGTTAGTACTCAAAACATTAGTTTTAAGAACTAAGCATTTCTTACTCATCTCATTAATGTTGACAGGATCATAACACAGGGCTGTTGAGGTGAGATCAATAATTGAACAGTCTAATAAAACTGTTGTTTAAGTTAAACATCCTCTCTATAGGCATATCGACACATTGGCATGTGTTTGGTTGTAAAGACTGCTTGACCTGCAATTACAGTGAAGTGAGTTTAAGAGGTCTGAAGGGTTGAGGGACCAGACACCCTCCACAAAGTCTTGAAAGAACACTTAAAACCTCTGAAAATACCACAGGATTGATCAATAGGTTTCATTTATTTTGTGGACTCAAGCGGTCATTGAACATGCTCAACTATACAGAAAAAAAAGAAAAAAAAAGATTCCAGTCAAAACCAAAACGTTTTTACATTTCTTCTTTTGTACTAGTGATCAGATTTAGAGAAGGCATGTTGTAACATCAAAAACTAATTTTCCATCTCCGAAGAACCATACAGCAAAAATAGTTCTTGTGGGGGCTTTCTAGGAAGGTTGTCCTTTCCGGAATCTGAAGAATCATTATTACGATCTTTATTTGTAAGACTTTAACTTCAGAGAATATTTCAAAATGTTGACAAACTAAAACTCTCGATGCTGTAACACTAAACGATGTTTGACTCTGGGTATCACAGCTGTTACAAGTTGGTCTGATTGACTAATTTGGCATGTTGTGGGCTCAATGTGTGTGTAAATGGTGTAATGGCATACCAATAGAGTCACTACATTGTTAAATGGCCCTTGATGCCTCAAAGATGTGTCAGTAACCAGCCAGTCTCTCAGCCTCTGGAGGAAACATGTGGTTTTGAATCTAACCACACTGGGGTGTGTTTCCCAAAAGCATTGTTAGCTAACTATGGTAGTTAGTTCCACTGAAATCTTTTGATGGAACTTGTGACTAGTTGCTTTAGGAAAACACATCCCTGGTCAGTTTGAATGTTTTTTTTTATTCACTATAGGGTTAGGTTTTGTTGTTGTTGTTATTGTTTTTGCCAATTATTGGTTTGCATACACCTATGTTAAAAATGCTCACACACACACACACACACACACACACACACACACACATATATACATATATATAATTTAAGAAAGTTATTTTTGCAATTATGTTCTTATGTATTTGCATTTTGATCTATGATTTTGATAGACAGTTGACATGCCTATTACATTGTCAAAGTGTCAATGCTAATGAATTCAATAATTACAATTATTTTGCAGAGAAAGATTTACAGTAGACCAAAAAAATTTCCCTAACAGGAAACGTAAGAAAAATAACATTTGTGTTTATAGTGGAACTAGTTTTCAGGTCACTATGCATCAGATAAAGAAATAAAATATATTTACTACATGCCCAAGTGCTTTATGCCGTGATTTAATCGAGTTGGAGGTGTTGTTCTGTAATATCAGCTATGATAAAATTACCCCCCCCCCCAACTACCACCACCACAGGAAAATTTAGTGGTGACGCAATGCAATTTAACCCTTTGATGCTCTCCTCCTAGGCGGCACGGTCTCTTAGCAATTTGATTTAAAGGTCACTCTCTCCTATCGATCCATTTTGGCGGGCGAGCACAGAGATTGATCATGAAAACTTAAGCTCGCGGAGACAGTAGCCTACTGCACGCATTATAGAGCAACAGTGTTAGATCTTATGTTGGCGTGTACATATGTTACGGAGTCCTTAATTATTTTAAAGCACAGGAGTAAGGAGCTGGTTTACTGTGTTGACTGTCAGTTACATTTACTGTTGCAAATAAGGTTAAAACATAACGTTGTAAAGCAGAATAGACATATGCCATATGTGGACATAAATCTAAATATAAATGCAATGGCACCTACGTCTCAAGCAAACTTGCGCATATACACGTTGTTAGCAAATAATAAATTATTATATTCGTAGGCTATGTATTGTTTTATTTAGGCTACAAGTACGCCTAGATTAGAATGAATTTTGAGCAGCGTTTAAGTAACAACAAAAATCGTCGCCATTCAGTTAATTGAGGCCTACAAAGCGAAGTAGCGTTCGCTTACGTGGTTACCATAGCAACAGTTCGCTGCTCGAGCTTTGCCTTTGAAGTGCGTAGTCAGAACTAAAGTAGATTTAGTTTTTTTAGACTTAAGATTCACACATAAACATCACAGTGTTTAGATTGAAGATTCACCTCTTTAAATTAGTAAAAAAAAAAAAACAGAAAAAAAGATGATCCTCGACGTAACATTGGATATGAATACATTTCAAAGTCGACTCCCTGTAAGTCATTAAATAATGCGCATAAGGGAGACACCCTATCTTTAAGATTAGAGTAAGGCAGTAGGCTAAAGGGGGAGGGGACGAAAGTGAAGTTCCTCTGATTTGGTTCAACTCAAGCAATTGAAATCGCAAACCGAGCAAAATAAATCAATACAAATTCACTGCTTTTTATATAGACCCAAACTATGATGCGAGACTAGTCACATGGGGCATCCACACTGTGGGTCTAAAGATGCAGGCAATGGAATTTGCTTGAGGGGGAAAAGATTCACTTCGAACATCCTTTAATAATCATATTTAAAAACGGCTTACATGCATGAGTTTACCAAACAGGTGACCGCATCTTAATTTTTCACTTCTGGCTCTATCAATTATTAAGGTCGACATCGATCATTTTCTTGGCCTGCCAAACCCCGTCTCCCCTGGAAGTGCCTCGATTCGCTAATCCTAAATCAATTGCGTCCATCCTCGTGGGCTGAGAACTGGAGGCGAGCCTGGAAGTCATTTTGATGAGGAGGAGAAGGATGATGTTGAGTGAAAAGCAAACATTCCACTTCAGCGTTAAATTGTATATAGGCTAAAACATGTAATACCAATTCTAAATGATTGATTGGGCGCAATTTCATGCGAGAGACTAATTATTATCTGTGTAGTTTACCAGAAATTGTGGTTTAAGAAAACACAGAAGGACATGGTGGTGGGTAGAATTCCCATAAGGATGCTATGCAAGCAATTTAGATAACAGGCCTTAAATTACATTAAGTTTAAAATTCTATAAGAAAAAATGTACAATCTCGTCGTGGTACATTGCGTATATAAACATATTGTTCTATTGTGTTGCTTTTGTTCTCTCGCGCTCATGACTACAGGGGAGACTCCATATGATACACTGTAAAATCTGCATCCTTTCTGCTAAACGAAACAGTAGGTAAGTCCAGAGTCCAATGGGAGAGAGTGCTGAGCCGGTATAACTGATAGATGTACTGGCTATCTTTATTGATCTCTTTATTGATTGGGCCAAATACATTGAGATGGAGTGTTGAATACAGCACAGATGCTGCGAGGCGAATTGTTTTTCATCGCTAATACAACATTGCGCATTGCGCAGCATTTGAGGATTGCAATTTCTATGTCGTATATACGCGTGACTTGCTGATTTGCAATATATTAATTTGTAAATTTGTATATATTATAAAATATTATTTGTGTTTGTTTTTAACTAGCTTTATGTCCCAAAAAGGACGCTTCAGCATCCCAGAAGAACACTACCAAATGATCCGACAGACACAGGCATTTTCACATTAGCCAAGCAGTGCCACTGCATTGATTTTTGTGACTGTGATGAATTTGGAATAGTAATTTGAATTTATTGATTGATGTAGTGAACGAGTATTCCCAGACTCTCTATGAAACACAACCCCCCAACTTCTACATGTGCGCAGTGCATAATGGCTCGTTTAAATGCACTTGCTTTTGTTATTTGCATACCATAGTAATTCCTCATTGAAAATTACTATAAATCCGAGACGTGCAAGGGTTTTTATTTTTTATAAAAGGTATTATTTTATTTAAAGAATGCCGGGGTTTGTCACATTACAATTTTAACAATAGTTAATAAACCTAAACAATAGCACTTCTTCTAAAAGATAAAAAGTAAAAAAATATTTTACGCATATATATATATATATATATAAACATTATTTAAAGGGTCACAGTTTAAAGTCCTTGTGTAATGATAGCATCATGAATCGTTGTTATTATGGACGCGTTGTAAAGTGTAAAAGTTAAGTTGCCCGAAACACACCGAGTTATTATACATCTAAGTTACTACCTGTAGCAGTATAGAGTTTGTCTTCCGTTTAGGGTAACTTCATTTTAATAGGGTGTGGAAGGGAAAAAAAATCTCGATGCCCAATTAGCTTTAACAGCAACGGCACTTAAGAGGACAACTGAATAGCGTTTAAATCTTTATTTACCAGAACAACTTTAAATGCGCAAAGGAACAATTTACATTCCATTAAGTGCTTTTCGACGGGGCATTGACTGGAACTAAAATATGCCACTATATCCTGGTTAATTGAACCCACAACTGAAATACGACGTGAGGTGATAGGTTTGGACGGGTCAGCGGCCCCTCTGCCAAGATAATGTCCAGTACACACACCTTTTTATTCAGTTTTACACATTTCCTTTTGAGTGAATACAAGGTCAAGATTGCACAGTTGTCTGTGTTGTAGTTAGAAGGAAAAGGAAAATAAATTAAGTAGCTATAGGTGACAGGTTGGTGCAAAAGTAATTTTGACTTTTTAAGTCAATGGAAACATATTATTTAAAAAAAAATATTTGGAAAAATAAATATCAGTATTTAATTTTACACGGACTAACTTTTTTATCCTGCCCTCAGTCTTAAACACATTCTAATAATTTGACAGTGGCTATAATTATTTACCTATATTTCTTCAGCAAATGTATTCAGCTGAATAATTTTAAATGTTGCTAAAATAATTGTAATTTAAGGGTAGGCTACACGGCTTGTTTGTCTGCTTTCTAAACGTTTTAATCATAATCAGTCTGTAATTTGATTGTCTGTCTGAATAGGAACAGACGCCTTTAGGTGAACTGTGAGAAGTCAAGCACAACTATTATGAACAAAGAGTATTCGTGGGTCCATGCACAGTGTATTGATTACCTTATTGAATATTATGGAAGGAGATGAGAGTAAAACATACAGATTTTGAGTAATTGTTTTGATTTCCACTTTTGCACGAGGAAACTTCAGTGACCCTCACTCACCTGCAAGCCTAAGGGCCGACATGCGCTGGAACTCCGGTTCCTGCAGCCACTTCCACATCCGTCTGAACGTCTCCCGACCTGACTTGAGTTTACTCCAGGGTTTGGGATTCCGCAGCAGGTCCGAGAGAGTTCCTTGAGAGCGACACAAGATCCTCTGGGCAAAGATGGCCTGTGGGATGCTGTACCTCTTTAACTCTGCCGTTATCCTCTGCGCCACCTCTTTAGTGTTGATCTCCTCTACCTGCCCTGACCCACCACCCTGTCCGCCGCCTCCTGCTGCCTGCCTGTCCCGCTCCGCCAGCACCGACCCGTTCGCCTGAGAGTGTGAGTGACTGTGGTGGTGGTGGTGGTGGTTGATGCCGTTGAGAGAAGACATAATGCCCGCCCCGTGGCCCCCTAAACCCCGCGCCAGGTGCTCCTCGCCGCGGCCGAGCATCGCAGCGTGAGTCTCGAAGCCTCCCGTAGAAATCATCTTGTCGTTCCCCAGGTGAGCAGTCGGGCCGTACGCGCTCAGAGTCTGTTGAGAGTTGTGCAAAGACCCAAGGCCGTTAGAAAGAGGCGATAAAGGTGGTCCCATCCCGGACAAGTCTTTGGAGTAGTGGCCGTATAGGTTGCTCATAGACGCGAGGCCCCGGTCATCCCGCATCAGCGTGAAGCTGCCGCTCACGTTCCCGGCTGAGAGACGCTGGTGCGCGGGATGGTGATGAGCGTGAGGGTGCGGGTGGTGGTGAAATTTCTCTGAGACGTTGGATATGGGAGGCAGGTGGTGCTGCAGCGGCGTCAGGGTGGTGTAAGTGCTGCTCAGGCTCATGCTCGAATCGCACGACATGGTCATTGCTGGATGGAGAGCACCGGACAGCGAATGATCCGTGCGATACTCCCCAGCTCCGTCCAGTATCGAGGCCATGCTGGACACCATCGCTGACCTCCCATGCGATGACACCAAGTTCCTATGTGTCGCTGACTGTCGCGCGTGAGGAGAGTTCATCAAGTCCCCCGTTTGATGGGAGTGTGACACGCCGTGCAGATTCCCAATGCTTTCCATCGTAAGTTCCATTGTTGAAAGACACTGTTTTCTTTTTTCTCTCTCTCTCTCTTCCCTTTCTCTCTCACACTCTCCTTTCCAATAAATTTTAAACGATCTCAAAGCCGCGCGCCATTGATCCCCGAGATCTTCAGTGTTAGTCAATCCAGCATTTCACCACGCATGCACATGTATGCCTGGTGTCTAAACGCTTGTATCTATCGCCGAGGCGCGCGTCTTACTAAAGACAGTCGAAGCTGACCGAGTGAGAGTGTCTGCCTCGTGACCGCGCAATATATTTAAGATGTGGTGCGCCTGTGTGCACGGGTGCGCGCACCGCACAAAATAAAGGTTCTTTGGCGATTCTTAGGTTCAGCAAAAAGCTTTTTTTTTAAGTCAGAAAAAATGGTTATGTGGGGATCTTGAGGTTGTATTGTAGCTCAAAAAAGTCTTAATGTTTCACTATACAAGTTCTTGAGTCTATTGGTTTCTGGTTTGTTTAAAGCGCTGGTAGACGTTTTCTAAAGAACCAAAGGATAAAAATATCCTTGTGGAACTTCATCAAGGTGTTAAAGCCTTTTTAAAGGGTTTAGACTACACTTACTCTGCTTCAGATTATAGGGCTGACGTCACCAGTAGCCTATTGTCTGTTGTACAGAAGAGAGACAGACACCTAATATGGGTGATTCACTTGTACTCTCACAATTCGTCCCTCTGCTGTCGTTAAATTAGAGATTTTTTTTTACTTATATGGCTCGACATCTGCACACTTTGACACTAGCAGTGTTGTTTTGAATTATTGGGGATTCCTTAATAGACATGATTCATCGGTTTCTCCTGATAAAGTTGCTTAACTTGGCGCCAGCGCGCAACATCTTAATGGTTAAATATTAATGGATTTCCCAAACACAAAGCAGATAAGATAGTCAAATTCCTTTTGAACGACATGAGATCACATGATTAATCATATAATCATATCATATGTGTTAAACGTTTGAAAGTTTAACGAAATCTCATTATCAACCAAATGGGCTATTTGCAGTTTTGTGAGGATATATGTTGTGGCAGAAACTCATGTGATGTAATTATTGGCAAGTTGACTAGCCTGGAAATAAATAAGTAAAATAAACAAACGTATTAAAACAGAGAAAAAAAAGTGAGACAAAAAAGGGGGGAAAGTCAAACTTCATATTCACTAAAGTTTAAGGCTGCATACAATTTCATTAGACACATTTCAGCGAGATATTTCTGTTTTGTATTTCCATGATGCTGCATGGATAAGGATAACATGCAAATGTATTACATTGATTTCTTTACTTAGTTGTTACATTTGCATACAGGTCTGGCTTTGTGATTCACTGGTCTTCAGTTTTCAGCTATAGTAGGCCTTGTTCTACTCATATATATATATATATATATATATATATATATATATATATATATATAAACCTGTATATGGTTACTCCTAAAGTAGTGAGATTACAGCCTATATATTTAAAATGTTATAAGATAATAATTATATATTAATAGTTTTAAAAGATAATCATTAACACTGCTAAAATTAATTAGATGAAATGAATACGACAATGCTTAGCTGTTACTGTTTTTTCCCCAGATGATCACTTCCGGTTCACGCCTATTATTAATGCACTCAGTCATCGATCAATACATTGATCTATTAGAATGGGATGGGCAATAAATGTAACATATTTGTTTTCTCTAAGAATGGACTCGCGAAGGGGGAATCCTCATTGTCACTGTCTATCATAGGCCTACTCATTTATTTGACTATTTATTTCCGTCAAGAAATACAACGGAAGAAAAACATCGATATATTTATAGGTAAGACAGAAAAAGACCACTTCCTTTTCAGTCGAATTTTACTGGATCTTAATCGCTGGATGAGGAACAGCATAACATTTATCTCTGTGTGTGTGTGTAAAAGACCCAAAGCAACAATACAACTAGCCTATTAGCTTAACTTTTAAACCTCACTGCAAATATCCGGATAGGAAATTATAATTTTATTATAATAGTGAATAGGACCATGACATTAGAAAAAAACAGCCTTGTCCTTTGGGATTGCTGATTCTTATTGCAATCAGTGTTATTGAAAATAAATTAGGCCGCTCACAAATCTGTTAGCTGCAGCCTTACAAATTTTTACTCGCGGTGCCATGACTATTTCTATTCTCATTCACTTCAAATTTGATTTTATGTAGATATTAAGTAGCTGTGAAGTAACTAGTTGGCAATTGACCATATGCAACATAATCCTTAACTCCAGTGTTCATTGTAGGCTATTTTTGGATGCTATATTAATTCCAAACATCTAAATTAGCCTACTGTACCTCAAGGGTCAGTGAAAGGATAATGTTATGTGGCGGCCGAGTGTGCTATAGCTATAAAGGGTTCAGATATTTCTGGCTCATATAGCTGGACACAACCACCAATTGATTATTGCATTGATTTGTTCCTTGCCATTTACAAAATCACGCTCTGCTATGATAGGATAATTGAATGCGGTTTAATGTAGAGATGAGCGGTAACAGCTGATGCGTCTACTGGTGAGGACATCTACAGTCAGTTTTATACGTTTTCTACATATTGTTTCATTTATGATATTGACACAAAGTATACTGAAGCCTATACAGTGCCTTTACCTACCTGTCGATATATTTACAAGTTATTATATTTGCTAAGAGTAAACATAATATAAAAAAGGCGATAAATAATAAAGTTAGGAAAGAATGTCAATGGTTTATCGTATTAAATTGTATAAACTTGCCAAACACGTTGTGAATAAGATTGTACATACTTTTGATAATATGAATCAACCTTTTTTCGATATATAAATATAAGGGGGAAAAAGTAGGCTATTTCAGTGAGATTTCAGGAGGTGGCCTGTTTAAATTGTAAAAAATGTTTTTGACCAAATGCTCACCTAGAAACACATTCGTCTTTGTTTTAATATGACACATTTTATACTGATTTTTTAATTGTAATTATTTGTGTGGGCCTTGCGTGGGGTGGAGAGGTCGCCCATACTGCATATTTAAAATCTACTCAACAGAAATTGAAATCTTCAGGGGGCAAAGTTTTGTACTGTTCTATAGTAACACTGTTTTGATTCTCTGAATAATGTCTAGGAGCATATAATGTAACATTGTACTAGCTGCATAAATTATTAGAGAGCAGACCATGATTTAATTTTCGCTCGAATATTCAAATGAGCTAGACGTACCCTGTGGCTCACATATATGAAATATTAAAGCTGTCGATATCCAAATAGAGACTAGGAAAGCCATAGAGACTCAATATTTTATTTTTCCATTTCTAAGAGTGTGACTCGAAAAACACAATTGCTTAATATAAGAGTGTGCACCGGTTGCATTATAATGATGTATCTGTATATTTTATATCATGAAATAGCCATTTACACTTTAGGTTGAGAAATATTTGTCAGAAATAATCTCTTGAAAATTAATCTCGGCCATAATGACAAATGATTATTTTAAATTGCATTAGGACTTCAAATAATCAACAATCAATATTTATGGGAACGAATTACCCTGAAATATTCAAAGAGCACAAATAAAGTAGGTACAACAAAAATGTTAACTTGTCAATCTTCGAACCTTTTAAGTTTCTTTAAAAAATAATAATAATAATTTTCTTTAAATGTATTTCTCATATATTTAATAATTTAATTAATATATTTCCTTAGTTACTGTATTTTAATCCTGTCATTCGGATATGGGAAGGTGTTCATTTAAAAGTGTTTACTGTTGATAAAAAGGTCTGTGTTTAGTGTGCTTTTGAAGTCCAATGATTCTTTCTATGGGTCTGATCAGTTTCTATCACAAAGTGTGACAAAGATAGACTCAAATTTGCTTGACTGCATTAGTAGTATCACTCGGCTGATCGATCACACCCTAAAGTAAATTTACTTGAATCGGTTTATTGGCAGAAGTCAAGCAGTCCTGTTGCAGGACGGAGTTAGGTGAGACTTGAAATGTATTTTCTTCTCGGACAATAATGTCATCATGATTTGGATCTGTAACACCTCATTCCACCTTAAAACTTTGTTTTTAAAAAATCACGACGTTTTGATCTATTATAGTATAATTGTTAACCAAACACTTGTATCTTGTGCTTTAATACTTAAATTAAAACGTGAAGCAAAAAGTAGAGCAAATTATTTTGTTGCAATGTCGTTTTAACTTAAATTATAAACAAGATCTTTAAATCTTTTCATATATTCTTGTAGTAACTCGAAAAGTTTTATTTATTGCTAAAACAATAATAATTTCTGTTTCAGAGATTATTGAACAACGCGCAGGTATTCATACGATATAGGTATTATAGAACTCTAGACACGATATATTAAGAATTTACATATATCGAATACATTATTTCAAATAAAAAATGTATGTTCTACACTGCAAATATATATATATATATATATATATATATATATATATATATATATATATATATATGAATAATTACCTTTATATTTTTGTGCGGCTGTGGTTGTTTTGATATAGGAAGTTCTTTTTGTTCGTTAATTCATGTTTCCTTTTGATAAGAATTATAAACGCACCTTTGAACGTTAAATACATTCAGTCTGTGAACCACTTTCAGTTATTGGTTATTAAACTCAACGGTTAAAGTATCTTGCGATGATAATATCATCTTATAAGACCGAGCCCTGCTCTGCATGTAGAACCGAACTGTCAGTGTGTTCCGTGTGTTTAGAGACCTGTGTATTTAAAGTGCTCTGCAAAAGAGAGCATGTGATCTATGGCTCTGGTCTCTGATCGATATATCCGCATTCTGATCGATTGGTATGGCAGAGATCTCAGGGACCCCTATAAAGCTTTCCATCAGAAAATGACCCATTTTAGCCAAACGCGGCATTTAAAACTATTTGTTTAGAAAAATAAAAATAAAAATCAGGATGTATTTTAGTCCGCGTCTTATTTCATGCTTCAAATGTGCATTCTGTAATTTAGTTTGTAATACTTCAAATAATAGGCTATTAAATATATATCAAATAGTTTCGAGTATTAAAAAAATTATACATGTCATATAGGCTACGTTTTGTCTTTGTTGCTATTTCATAAATGTCAGTTTATCTAAAAACAAAAATACAGTTGTAAAAATAACTTAAAAAAAAATAAAGATAAAGATTAATAAATACATTATTAGACTTTTACAAATTTTCCTTTTCTCATATAAAATCAAAATATATTTAGGCCTACCCTCATTTTACCCTCAATTTGGGCTTATTTGATATTTTCAAAATTAACACACATATAAGCTTTTTTTATATATAGGAGTTTTTATATCGCACGTTTTTCCCTATGTAGCTATAGGCTACTATTTTCATATCTAATATCTCCTTTTTTCTTAATGTACAGCTGCACGCCGAATTATAAATATTTTTAAACACCCAGGAATGTCTCTGCCTTCTGTCTCAGCCCTATACGGATAGCCAGCATTGTAATTTAAATATGATCGATTTAATCGATTATTGTGTTTCAAAGATGTCATATGCTTTCCTTTTTTATCTGACCTCTTATTTTTCCGAATCAAAATTATGTTTATGTTTCTGTAAGTCTGGAAGTATGTGAAACGCAGCAACAAAAATATGAGATGATCCTGCAACATCTCTATCTCAGGTACACTCTAAAAACTGCTGGGTTGAAAACGACCCAATTTCCTGCTGTATATTAATATTTAGACCTATATTTTATTTCCAGTTAAATTACAAACTATTTAAGTTCTGCCACAATAAGGTCCATATTGGTACCTTAAAGATACATATATAAGTGTACATATCAGTACCTAAAAGGTACAAAAGTATCCCTTTTGAAACGACCAGTGACAGCTTTTGTACCTTTTTTCTGATAGTGATACTATGTAAATGTCATATCACTGCTTTTCCTTTATATGAGTATAATTTACACTGTAAAAATAACAAAAACATCCATCAACCGAATTAATAATGTTGCAATATTATCAGTGATCGATCATAATAGTTTTTATTGTAATTTATTGAAACCGCACTGATAGCCTGATTGTTAATGTTTTATTATTATCGTTTTTGTTCTTCTAGCTATTATTAGTTCACATATTATAATAAGATTTAAAATTGAATATTTTGTTATACTTTACATTCATCACACATCTGTGTTAGAAATGTAGGTAATTTTGGAACAAGCTTGCTTGGACTATCTTATAGTTAAAATTAATTAATTAATGTCAAAACTGAATTTTGGATTGTCAAAACCCTTATATGTGAACAAAAAGAACATGCATATAGTTTTGTGGTCTTAAAATAATCATATTCAGCATTATACTAATATGCCAAGTCAACACACTGTATGTTGCAAATTGTTTTCATTTATAGCATGTAATAACTCCTGATAGAGCAGTGAATTTAGAGTCATCAATATCTGTGTGCGTGTGTGAATGCGCGCACCTTCAGCCTTCAACACGAGGCTTTAGACTGGGAGAGAAATAGAGGGGAAAACCATTCCCAGCCTCCACAGCCGAGAAACAGCGGTTGCTAGGCGACAGGCGAAGGAGAGATGGATTGAAAAGGCATACTCGATCAATTCCGGTGAGAGTGAGGGGGAAAGGAGAGAATGACCCACAGAAATAGAGAGGGAGAAAGCTATTGACGCCAAAATCAGACTGTAATCTTTAAACTCGGTTTAAAACCGTTTTTCTCCCAGCATCCGTTACTCCGTTACCTGCCTCTGCTGAAACATTTATCGCCGCCATTTTCAGAGTGACCTTAAAACTGTCCGTCCACCTGCCTCGAAGACGTCCCAAGTGACGGGGATTTTTGAAAACTTGCAATTCACAATTCGCAACCCGGTTGAACAGATCCGAATAGATGCCCCCCCTGCAAGCCACACATACGCATGCGCGTGCGCTCACACCCCGCAGTGTGTGTCTTCACTGAGCAGTGTTGAGTGTATCGACTGTGTATTGATCCTTCCACTCACCTCCCTGCAGTCTGCTCTTGTCCTACATAGCAAGGCCTGTCTGATTCCTCCATTAATGGCCCTTATCTAGCGCCAATCTTTATTTAAACTGAAAAGTAGGAATCAACACCCCCATCCCCAACCCGCTGTTTTGTCCGTTCTTTCTTTATTTCGTTCTTTCTTATTATTGGCTGTTTTTGATAGCTCTATATGTTGCCCGTGTGGTAGCCCTGAAATAGCTACCCAGATAGCAAATTTCATGTTTTGGCCCACATCTCCCACATTCTTCTGCCCCACTTACCGGGTGGAATGACGGCTTTGACTCAACCTGAGTCTGGCTGACAGATGTTAGCCACAACTGAACCGGATCTGGGCCACATCTCAGACATGGCGTGGGTGACATTATATGGGCCAGACAAAACTGGTTTGTCACACATGGGCCATATCTGGCCCAAATACAACAAGCCAGAACTGACACTAAAACCCACTTGATGTCTGTGGGCTAAATCTGGCCCAAATGACCTCTGCCACTGCCAGAACTCAGCCATATTTGGACCAGATGAGGCCCGGAAGTGTATGCTATCAGGATACATGTTTCAATCAGATCGGAGTTGAGTTTGAGTTGGAATGGGGATCCTTATTCGCCATGCAGAAACAAGCCATAAGCAATAAGACACTGGTTTCTATCTGTGCTGGCACACACAATGGGGATTAATTGATCTCCTAATACCGCAGATAAATCAATGTCCTCACCTCTTCCATATATTTGTCTAATCAGAGCAGGTGTCATTGAATCAATGGACCTCCTCAGCCAATAGTAGGTGGACTGGGTGCTGACTGACAGTGCTCAGCATTGGATGGAGTCAATCAAATCGGCAAATTACAAGGGAGTTGTATGAACTTAACTCCCAAAATACTCTTCCTCGTCACCACATATACAAGTTAGAAAAAAAGATGTACAACATAAAGACATTAAATGTTATATATAATTTTTTTTAAATATATAATTTTAAGGTCTGTTATTTTCCTCAATCTTTTTTTCCATTTTAAAAGTATAGAATGAAAATTCTGTCATCATACACCCTCACTTAGTTCCATCCATGTTTTTTGTTCTTATTCAGAACACAAAAGAAGATATATAGCCTGAAGTTTCTGTGGTTTTGTCTATATGTTGTAAGTCAATGGGGTCCAAAAGTTTCATGAAAATAGCAATGGCATAGCCTATATTGTTTTTCTGTGTCATCTCTGTGTCTTATACTTACAGGGATAGTTCACCCAAAAAATGGAAATTCTGTCATTAATTACTCACCCTGTCATTCGAAACCCGTAAGACCTTTGTTCATCTTCAGAACACAAATTGAGATGTTTTTTGATGAAATCCGAGAGCTTTCTGACCAGACAGCAATGCAACTACCACGTTCAAGGCAGAAAGGTATAAGGACATTGTTAATTAAAATAGTATTTTTCTTTCTTTCTTTTTTTTTCTTTAACAAAACCGATATTATCAGATTTTATTTTTTGCCACTTGAAATTTCTTGAAAATAAACATATTTTGCCTTTACAGACTGTCTTCTCCAACTAAGCTCTGTACATCTACATGTTGTGCATACTAGAGCTGCTTCCTGCATAATGTCCCACTGACCCTTAATGCTGATCCGCTGAAATCTCCAGTTTCTATTCTAGGGATCGTCTAGATGCTCTCTGGCTCTTTGTTTTGCATCCTTTATTTTTTTTCACTTCAGATTCCCTTAGTTTACCACAGTCATGATTTATCCAAACATTTTGTATCAAACATGGCTAAAAATATTCCCTTTCTTTCTTGAAATATTGATTTTGCCTGTAGCATTGTCTGTGGTGTGTGTGTGTGTGTGTGTGTGTGTGTGTGAGTGAGTGATTCTTTGGATGTGTTTTATGGGGGTAAGGAAGGGGGGTGCCAACATTAAAGCAGAAAACTCAAAATCAAATACAGTTTTTTCCATTTTTAATAAAATCCTTGAATCGCCAGACACCACACAATCATCTTCATAAGCTTTGCTCCTCAACGCATCCTCAATTCCTTGGATTGATTTGACATGTGCTTAACTTTTACCAGACATTTTATCCCATTCAAGTACACTATGAGTTTTGCAAGTTAGTCATTTGCAAAATAGATGAAAAGCATATAATTTTGCCGCAACAATCGCAGGCTCTTTTGTCGTCGGGGCATAATGGAAATGGAGGGAACTGATCAATAGGTTATTGATTTTCATTGGATGGAGTTGGGGGAATTGAGAGAAAGCGAACGAGGAAGAAAGAGAGAGGTGGTGGGGGCTGACTGTGAAACGCAGGCTTTTGAAATCTTCTGTTACGAAGATGAATGCTCCTCCTGGAAGCAGGTGATCTTGTTTGTCTCCTCACACTTGCCAGTTTTGAAACAGTTCTGGTGCATTGTGGGATTGGCTGACTCATGGGGCATAGTTTGCCTCCTTAAACTGTGTTGCCAAAACACATTATGTGAACTTTAATCACTGTTTGTTCAGCCCCTATGTCAAAGTCTATCAATAAGGAATCATTTTTGCACAGAAATCCAAAACTTGAATGTCTGTTTTTTCTTCATTCTTCTTTTTAGATGGCCAATTCACCAAAAAATTTATTCACTAACCCTCATGTCATTTCCAACCTGTATGACTTTCCTTCTTTTGTTGAACTCAATGGGGTCCAATGTTGTCTTGGACCCCACAAAATATCAGTTTTTCAACATATGGTCCACCTCACCAATTAACTCTACAAAATTACTAGTACTATCACACCTTTATCTCAGCATTTGATAGGGAGTTCCAATTGATCCATCCTTGGGGTGCAGGCTATGTTATCTGTAGCGGTATCGCAGGCGGATGTGTGGTGATACGTGTGTACGGCGTGTTAATGTGTGAAGCTGGACTTGCATTGATCTCTATGCAGGATGTCAAACATTTTAGTGCCGATCTCATCCTTGTTATTGCTCTCCTCCGCCAGGCTGTTAATGCATAAAAAATCGTTTGTCCCCTATGTTTTCCTCCCCATCTCAATTGGACGCCCAGAGCAACAGAAGAATACCACGTTGTTGTACTCCACAAGCACTCCTCCCCCTCCCTTCTTTCTGTTCTCCTCGTCCCTCATCCTTCCATTTTTGTGTCCATCTATCTTTACGACACCTGGTTTCATCTCCTTAATGTTTCCGGACTTGACAGTCTCCCTGGTCAAAAATTCTTAATTAAGCCTGCTGTGTGTATTTGCAGTTAGGCAAATTGCAACCTGACAGGGCTAATAAAAACATTTTCGAGAGAGGCAAAGCGAAGGAGCCGAGCGAAGGTGTGGAGAACCGTCATCCACACCCCAACAACCCTATCTGTTCCTTCCTCTCTTTATCACTGTCAGCCATTCCCTGCATCCTCACATTTTCTACATCACAGCCCAGAGGAAGAAGGATTGATAAATATTGCGTGTCTACTTTTGCAGGTCTTTAATCTCGCTCCCTTTTTGTTTTTGCCTGCGGGACTCATCGATTAGAACATTAAATCAAAAATCCTGGGGATACAGATATGAAAGTTTTGTTTGCGAGCTTTTCTCTCCTCCATGGTTGGTACTTACCCAGTCATTAGTCTCAGGTTGAGGAAGCTTCCAGGATGGAGCCAGCACAGTGTTTGCTGAAGTATCTGCCAAAAGATGGAGGTACCAATATCTCAATACATTATAAAGGCTCCTGCTTCTGGGCTGGAAGGCCATAGATGTTGACCCTATGGAATAATTGGCTTCATGGATCCGTAAAGCCACATAATCTGCGATGATATTTGACACAAGGGTTTTACATTGATGTTTTAACCTTGAAAGATCATATTATTGAAGAAATAATACTGTAAAAAAAAGATTTTCATCCATTTAACTTAACTATATTCAGACTGGTCAAGTTTAGTGACGTATCATTTTACCTAAAAATACATCATTTGGAAATAAATGTTGACATAAAATTAGTTACAAATGTATATAAAGGCAGTACGAAAGGGTTATTAGTTTTAGTCTGACTTACTTGTATTGTATGTGTTTGTAATGTTTTATAATATATGTATTTTAGAAAACTGTTTGATGAAAGCATATTGTGTCCCTCGCACATTGTAAGACATGAGTACATGAGCTGACACCTTGTTGTCCATATGCCCATCACTTATCTGAAGTGTGAGAAATCCATTTCTGTAGCGCCAGGCCTTCCTATGAGAGACCACTGGGCTCATCACACCTCTGCTAATAGTGTATGAGATCCATACCTTCAGCTGAACACCCCGTGGTATTGCTTGCTCATGTGAGAGAGTGGACATTGGCTGTTACAGTCACAGCTTTCTCGACAGAGTGAGGAAGAAACAAGAAGCAGAGGTGTCGCAGCATTATATCGGAACATCTCGAGAAAAGGACTCTTGTGTGCCATGACATGTCGTATTGTCATTGTGTTAAATGTGTGTGATTGCATGAGCCTCTTAGCACACTGCAGCTAATCAGCCAAGAGGTCCAGTAGGTTGTTAGTCCTATAGTGTTAAAGAGTCCTTTCCTCTAAATGAGTCTTGACATCTCTTAACCTCTGTCAAGTGTAATGGTATAACTAACCATGTTTTCTTCTACTGCACAAAGCCAAACAGCTCCTCACAGACCTGGTCTTCATGCAGCCGTGCAGGTAGAACACTGTAAAAAGGTAATGTTCTAACAATTGTTCTATTAAATGAATAAATGCAAATACATGTAAGTAAAAGGCCTACAAGTTTGTACAGTAAACTGCAAGCAGAGAAAAGCATTGTGTTAACTTTTTGCCAGTAAACTTATAATGCTAGCTATATTTATTGCAATTTAATTTGTGTTCTATTTTCATTTATCTCAAAAATCGGTTTCCTGAGCAAGCTGACGTGTTGAATGCAATGAGCATGCGCAAATGACTGGTATTATGAAAAACTGTTGGCCAGTTGTGACATATCATTAAATGCAAAAATGTTTTGTATTTAAGAGACAGAAATGACAGTGATCTAAAAAATGTTTATTATTATTTTTTTATGACGTGCATGTTGTAGCCAATATGACTATGTCCAGTTTGAAAGCAGAATATTTTCTTGAAGGCAGCATCTTTACGGGTTCATTCTTCAGAAAAGCCAAATTAAAGGTGCAACGTGTAATATTTACAACGATCTATTTACAAAAATCCAATATAATATACATAACTATGTTTTCAGAGGTGTATAAAGAACTTACTTAATGAACTGTTATATTTCTAATTACTTTAGATTGAGCTATTTATATCTACATACGCCGTGGGTCCCCTTACATGGAAGTCGCCACTATGTTTATACAGTAGCCCTAAACGGACAAACTGCTCTACAGAGTCACTTTGTTGTTCTTGCAAGAAAAACACTGACAATGATGAACAAGTACATTAACATTCGCAATAGCATCGATGTATTGAGTACTTAAGTAAAGTATAATTCCTTGATTTACCTTTGTAAAGAAATCTCATTGCGCTCTTCTGTCTTTACCTGTGTCTGTCACCAGCGAGCTTGATTTCACCAAGTACAACATGTTCCTGGATCAATAAATTATGGGTAGGGTAAGGTTTAGGTGTAGGTATTGGTTTAAATCTATATTTATAATAATAACGTTGATCCAGGATCAACAAAATATGTTGATCCAGGAACATGTCGTACTTGGCAAAATCACGGCGACCGTCAGTCACCATATCTTCTCTAAAGGGAGGGGTGAGGGGGGAACTGAGCCGTTGGTTGCAATTCACAACCTCATCGCTAGATACTGCTAAAAATTACACACTGCAGCTTTAAATGTGAGTCCATGTGTAAATTATACAAAGATGTTAAGAGTGATCTATTTTTAAAAGTTTTTTTATTTTTATTTGTCAGTCATTTTCAAGGCGTATTTAAGATCAACGCTCCTCTCGTGAAAACAAAACAGTGTTTATCCCTCCACAGTACCCAGTCAAATGTCTTAAAGAAGACAATTTTTATGACATTATTTGATATATTTAAATCAATAACCAAGCCGTTGTTAATTTTTTATTTGAGACTAACACCGTGTCTACACCGGACGCGAGTGGCGCGGCGTGACGCACAAAATGCTCTCTACACTGGATGTGGCACAAAATTCAGGGACAAATTCCCAACAGTAAACGGCTGCTGCATTCTGTTTATAACGTACTGACACAAATTTCTAAAGATTTTCATCGCTCACTTTGTCGCGTCTGGTTTAGTTCTTACCATACAGTAATCGCGAACTGTTGCTATGGTTACCTGTTCAGACTGTTCATGCGCATCTGTTTTTTACTAAGATCCGGCGCGGATGTTTGCTTGAATGTGCGCATCTTCCGGTGTCTTCACTTCCAGTTATTTTACCTGCATAAAAGCCATCCAGTGTTTTGCTTTATGTTGCAAACTGCTATTTGCTACACCATTGTTTCATTTATTACCATAATCATAAACACAAGCACAAATCGTTTTACCACTTTCTCCACTTTGTTAGCCTGTTAATGTCTATAGGCTACGCTATGAACAGGTATAGCACATTCGTAGAAAAAGGCTTACCTCTGCTTTGCAAAATAACGTGGATATTAACACAATTCAACCTTATACATTTTTTTTTTTAAATTATTATCAAAACGTTGTTTAGGAAAGCTATGCACACTTTAATGTTAATATGTACTCATATGTTAAAAATAATACATAAAAACAATCAAATATTAACCAACAGAAACTGGAGTAACAGACAACCACCAAATAAGCAGTAAACACGGCTGTTTTAATAAGATGGAGAGAAGGAACCAAATTGATGGTAGTGTCAGTGGGGTCAGGAGCTTAATGTCAGTGCTAGAAGGTGAAAGGTCACAGCTCCTATTAAAATACCTTTTAAGAGTCCTTCAGAGATCTTATGCAATAGCAGTGGGTTCACCGGAGGTTGTTAACCCGCTCATGAGGGATGCTTCCTTCGAATATATTTTGACCTGCGGTAGGTAAATGAGAATGTAGAAATGTTGGTCAAGTTAAAGCCCTTTCCAAGGTCTTTTGCATGCAATAGAAATTCGCCTCAGTCAAACAAATTACTTTATATGACTAAATGGGCCTAAATAAGTTAGATTCAGCTGTTGTTTCTTATGCTTCAACTTAAACGGGTTTAAACAATGTTATATCATTATTTAGTGTAGCTCGAATTTCTTTTAGGTCATATTCAACAGTATTCAATCTGAAAAAGAGCAATATGTCAGTAATATAAGCAACACTAATGGACAACATGTAACTTGAACCACTGCCTTCCACTATCACTGCTTTTGTATAATTAATTAACACATGTAATAGATGCAAGCCAAGGACACTGTAATGTAAAACATGAATAAATATTCTTTTTAATATGCCTAACTGTAATAACAGGTACCTGCATCAAATACTAACCGTCACTGAACCTGGTGTCTTTGTTAGGGATGTTCCTCCAGCTCTACCAGCAATCTACGTCCACCTTCACCTCTGCACCCCCTTTATCCTCCTCTATCGCTTTCTCTCCATCTTCTCTTAACTCATCTTCCCCCATCCTACCCTTCTATCAGTCCATGACCATTACGCTCATAAATCAATATTGACAACCCATCATCCGAAGGATGAATTAGGGGACTGTGGATGGCTATAGTCATGTGACTGGCAGATTTTACATTATGTTTCGGCCATTTAGTTGACGCCATTATGCACAGCGACTTGGAATGAGGTCCTTTCAATGCGAGACTGAGGAAGAAGACACATTACCATCTTTAAAAGCACTTCATTGCCGTTTCTCTTCAACTCATAAAGAACGAGGTGTGAAAGAAATGAATAGGCCGCTTGGTGATGCAAAGCAGATACCGTAGCTCTTACAAGAAGTTTCATACAAACACACACACACCCACACATTCACGCGGAGGGAATATGATCGATTCTACGTTTTCTGTTTTCACAAGAGTGTTCCAGTGCATTCATCCGCCACACAATCAACTGCTCACACTGATGGATTGAGATCATGTCTGTGTGTATTTGTTGGAAATAGAGAAAGTACAGTCTTTTAGTTAGGCTTACTGAAGGACAAGGCACACAAATGAAAATATGTGGGATGGTAAGAGAGCCAATCACAGAAGTGCTTTCATCGCCCTCTGGCCACTCCTGACCTCTTGACCCTGGCCATGACCCGTTAGACCAAAGGTTACCCTCAGGGGTCAAAAAGGATCACAGGCGAGCAGGACCAAGCGTTGTTGCCATGGAAACCACTGGAGATAGATGACGATTGGGAGGTAGAGGGGAGATCATGGTGCTTGCCAAGGTCCTCTTTGTTTCATTGTCCAGTGGTTTTGTTGGTTTAGGATCCCCCTGCTGGACAGAAACAGTTGGATTAAGGTTGAAAACTGAATCAGAAGGTCATTCGTTGCAGTTTATTTTTTTCCAGGTTAGGAAAGTACATTGTCAGTTAGACTGTTTTCTTAATTAGGCCTCGTGATACGGTGAGAAGAACTGGTTTTAAGATGAAGGCTCAACAAACACATAAGTGTGGTGTAGTTTCATCTTATTTTTAAACGCGGACCTACATTATTTCCTGTGAACGCGCGAGACTTCCGGTTCTTGAGCCGCTATAACTAAATAACAAGAATAACAAAGAGCAGTAGGCCTAAAGTGTAAAACTATTTTGTTTTTTTAATTAGGCCTATTATAAATGTAATTAACACATTAACAAACATCTATTTGAAACATCAAGCAGCATAACGAACTTTTGTATAGCTAAATGGAAATGGCTGACACCTGACCACTCTTTAGTGAAAAATACGGTGAATATTAAATGCTGTGAGTAGAAGGAAAGTGAGATTATTCTGCCACCTAGTGGTTAGATTGTTTTTAGATACAATACATTCGTTAATATAGGGTTTTCCTGTCCTCATCCACTAAAACGAAGCTGAAAGCTGCCAACAAGAGCATCCAAAACAATGATACAATCTGTAACTGTAACTGTAACTTATCAAGCTAAATAGAAAAAAAGCTTCCCCATGCACTGTATGTTAGTGAACATTCTGTTGCAACAAGTTTGGTATCCAAAATAACAATAACAACAACAACAAAACTCAGAATCCAGATCTGTACAATGGGAAGCCTTCGGTGTCTGATGATCTGGGGTAAGTCTGTCTTAACCAAACTGTGCTGACCGTGAGCCGCTGCACAGTTAATCACCAGGGAGCAGAAAGCTTTGGCACCATAAAGGCGTTTGATCAAATCAGCTTTGGAATGCTGCATTGGACTAAAACCGAGGCCAGAATGCTTTGATCGGCCTTTGCCCCACGACTCATCTCTTCTTGCCCCACTGTCCGTTAATCAGGCCCCCGTCTCCGGCGTTAATCTCCGCCCCCCTCCAGTCCTCTCCCATGTACCTAATTAGATTAAGGGGATCAACACACCAAGCACTGCTCCACAGTTTTAATAGGGTTGAGGGAACAGGCTTTTTATTCGAATGCGAAGATGAACAAGTCAGTAACACATGCATGTGGCCCTTTACCAGAGATGCAGTGAGTCAAACTTGTGTATGCACTTGCACTGTAAGCTTCATTGCTATTGTGGTGAAACTGCATCATTATAGCAATGGCGTTTTATCTTAAATCTTAGCCAAAATTAATTGTAAAAGGACAATGGGAAAAGACTGATATTCACTTTGTTTAAATGAGATGGAGAGAGAGACAGAGAGAGAGTGCAAACTGCAACCTGTTCAACAGCTTGTATCTTATAAGCATAAGGCACGAATATGCAAGAGTATTAACATCCTAAAGCTGTCAAAGGCAAGAGGATTAAATGCCGAGGACCAGAATTAAGCAAATTAATGCAAGAAAAGAAAGATTTGGTCAAGAAAATTTAATTAGATGACTTTGTAAGAGTGATAATTGCTTAAAAACCTTCTAATTATGCCTCAGAACAATTATGCATGTATATAGCTGAAAAATTGTTCTCATTAAATTTTCCCAATAAAATATATTCAAAACTGATATATAAATATATTTTTAACTGTTTAAATAGTATTTATAAAAATCTAAATGTTCTAATAATATTTTAATGCATTTAGAAGTAAACTACATACTAAGGATCTTATATAAAATATCTCAAATATAAATAAAATAAATAATTTTTTATTAAATAATGAAGTATTTAAATATTAAAATAATAAAGATGTTTAAATCCAACCTACTTATCATTATCAGGAGAATTAGGTGATATCTTAATATATATATCTTAATGATATCTTATTATTATTATATATATATACATTAAAAACACACACACACACACACACACACACACACACACACACACGTGAACCTGGATCACAAAATCAGTCTTAAGTGTCAATTTTTCGAAATTGAGATTTATATGTCATCTAAAAGCTGAATAAATAAGTCTCCATTGATGTATTGTTTATTAGGATCATACAATATTTGGCCGAGATACAATTATTTGAAAATCTGGAATCTGCGGGTGTAAAAAAATCTAAATACTGAGAAAATAAACTTTTAAGTTGTCCAAATTAATTCTTAGCAATGCATATTACTAATCACAAATTAAGTTTTGATATATTTACAGTAGGACATTGACAAAATATCTTCATGGAACATGAACTTTACTTAATACCCTAATGATTTTTGGCATAAAAGAAATATTGATCATTTGGACCCATACAATGTATTTTTGGCTATTGCTACAAATACACCCCAGTGACTTGACTGGTTTTGTGCTCCAGGGTCACATATACTATCTCGAACGGTTTTACCAATCACGATATCTAGATTGGATTTAAATATCATTATTATTCATTATTTTAAAACAGTACTCTCGTTATGACATTATCATTAAGACAAATGTCAAAAAAGAATTTGGATGAGTACCCTACATCTGTAATCAATTTAAATAATTCAAATTGTCTTCATTTTATCTTTTTGAAAGTGAAGTGGGACGAGTGCCGTCTTTCTGAAGCTGGCAGGAATTAGAGACCGATTTGAAAGAATGTAAACCAAAATCATATTAGCCACTAATTATTCCAGATCCAGATGACTCACGTTGGCTCACGACCCTCTTGTGCTCGAGTTAATGCAGTTTTGAGGCTTCATCTTGCCCCACACTGGCCTGCCTCATCCCTCCCTCCATATTCTCCAGCAGCAGTGTAGGTCCTCACCCGAAGAACACTTACCAGATTACGCTGTGTGATAAGCTTCCTATTTTTCGAAACTGCATGGAGATTTATGGGATTATCTGGGTTCTTATCCCGGAGTCGGCTTTGGGCAGCCTGCCGAAATCTCTTAAAGGACTAAAGATTTGGCTTCTGAGCTCTTCTGTCTAATTATTATCTGGAGTGGCCGCAGCCGTGAAGAATGTGTTCACTTTTTACACCATGCGCAATGTGCTCCCAAAGAGATGCTCGCACACCAACACGCTTGATGAGAAATTAAACGGTATTATTGTATTACTGGTCTTAAGAATCAGTTCTGTTGCAATCTAAGATTTCCCACTGGTCTGTTTAAGTGCACAAGGAGTTTCTATCTTCCTTATGGACCTCATTAGATAAAACTCTAAAAGCATTTTTTCAAATGAATTTTATTTGACTTAATTTTGGTTTGTTTATTCCAGGTTGTGTATATAATGTTGATTTACACAAAAAAGTATTGAGGCACTAACAATGGAAGTAAATGGGGGCTAATTTGTAAACATTAAAAATGTATATGTGTTCCAATATGATCTTACTGTAAAAAAAAAAAACTATATATTGCCATAAACACTAATGTGTCTGTTGAAATGATTTAAACAGCTTGATAGCAATACACAAGTTATAACAAAAGAGTTAATGTAAGTGCTTGTCTAAATGATATGCCTCACATAAAAAAAAAACGGCCCTTTCATTGCAAGTGCCTCATCGAAACCTCTTTTTTTTTTTTTAAATGAGTGACAAGTGGAAATTATCTTTTGTAGTAATAAACATTATGTCCCAATATTCTACTGAACCTGGAATATTCCTTTAAGAAAGTGCAATGAATAAAAAAAATCCAACACTTTGTAAATACTTTTTACCAAATTTATTCATTTTCATTTTACGAACAGTTTTGAACTTGGCTTACAAAATATGTACAATTCATTTTCCAACACATTTGAGTGTAGATGCGGTCATATCAGTCCATGAAGGGACGGTCTGCGGTGTGTCTGAAGTGCAGCCCAGTTCCAGTACACTCCGGGAGAGAAGCTAATCAATTGGTGCGTCGGTGGACAACACCAACATGGTGACCGTTTCAGGTGGCCGAGGCTTTGGTAATGCGCAGGTAGAGCGAAGGGCAGCTGTCCTGTCACTCTGCGGATCCTTCTCCGGGCCCGGCGCCGGTGGTAGTCCCCGTTAGAGAAGTCTTGAAAGTTGGCTGGATGAATAGCCCAGAAATGGCCCTTGCCATTATCACTGCGACCGGCTTTGATGAAGCACTCGTTCAAAGAGAGATTGTGTCTGACGCTGTTTCTCCAGTTCTTGTCCTGTTTAAAGAGTAGAGAATGTGAATTCGGACTCAACTGAAAGTCAGACACGATACTTCGACTTAATAATGAAAACGAGTTCTCAGAGTTGGACTACAATATTTCGCAAATCTGACCAACATTTTGATGTCACGACTCTCAAATTCACCGGAAGTCAAAACTTTTTACAGATAAAATCCATATTATTTAAGATTTCACCAGATTGTGGGATTCGGAATCTTAATGTAAAATCCTGTGACAGATAAAGATCCAAATATAAGGCTTTGTCAGATCGCAAATTCAAAATGTTTGTTCTAGTTGGTTTCTTTTCTTTCTTTGTGCAGTAGGTCTTCTGAAGAAGCGCTTTGCCAATTCTGAAAAGTTTTGTAGAGTTTTGAGCACTTCAAATAATGTTTAAACATTGCATTCAAGAGCTACTGTTTGGTTAAATACAAATGGGAAGTAATGGGAAGAAGTCCCAAGGATGTCACTAAGAAGTATGTTGGTGAACATCTTGAAAATCTTTGACTTTTTGACAGATTTGTGCAGAATTGCTCAACCTAACCACAACTTCCAGACAGAACTCTTTGAGGAAGCTTAATTGCTTTGATGAAGATACAATACCTTGCTTTTGAAGTAAGGATAGTGATCCATGATCCACTGGTAAATATCACACAGCAGGAGCTTCTTTTCATCTGAATCCAGGATGGCCATGGAAATGAGGGCGATGTAGGACTGCGCTGGCTTCTCATCCGTTCCTTCACTCTTCAGATTTGTCTTCTCGTGTTCCTCTTCACATCCGTTGTCTTCATTTTCCTGGTCCTCTGATTTTTCGCTACTCTGTTCCGAGAGAGATGCGTTGACTGTGCTTTGAAGCCCTTCAGATGGAGGGCTATCTTCCTCTGGTTCTGGCCTCTCATCGTTGCGTCCTTTGTTGTACAAAAGATAGTCAATAGTGAACTGAAGTCCCAGTTGTTCTCGATTGCTGCGGCATGCGTTGTCCTCCATTTCTGTATTGTTAGATCTTGGAATCTGTGGCTTAGTGGTCAAAAATCCGGTTTTTGGATCCCACTTTATAACATGTTGTCCTGGTTCCAGTTTCTTTGTCTTTCCTCGTGTGTTCCGTCTTTTCAAGAAGTGCTGGTAAAGATTAGTCCAACAAACGATTAATTTGGTAGCAGATGTGACGTCAGTCTCTGAGGCATGCGTGAATCGAGTAAACAGGTAAATGTGTTCGTTAAGTTGTGTGTTTGTTCGTTTAGCCACCTGTTCGGAAAAACAGCACCACCACCAGTTGCAAATCTTCCAAGAAAGCCTCCTTCTGGAAAGACTTCTCTTGCAATAACTAGAGCTTTAACGGCACTTAATTTAAATGCTCCGCATATTTAACCACGTAATTAGAAGAAAAGTGGGGTACAAGAGAGTTAGAGGCAGGGGGTCTAATTGAGGGGGATTATTTTTTATAAAACCAAGCAAATCTTTGTAATTACAAGAGATTACACAGATTAATGTATTTGATTAATGTAAATTGTCTTGGGTGGTGGCTGCAGTGATACAGCATGACCTCTGGGTGCAGTGCTTATCCTGTTTGGGACTAACACAAAAGCATTGTGCATTTTAGTTTACTGGAACTTCAAAATGTGAAAATATTTTTTTTTAACAATCAGATTTTATGCACTAATGTCAAGATAAAAAAAGAAAATTACTAATTACGTGGTATCTATATATTTATAATAAACAATTTTTATTGTGTTAAATCTTTTAAGTTCAAGATTAAGATACTGTGCGTTACAGCAAGAGACATTTGATACTACCATTTTATTTAATTCCAAACAACAAAGTTGTGTTTTTAGAAAGTATTTCCTAATAAAAAAAAATTTAAATAAAAAAAACCTCAATAGGACATATGTCTCTTTTTTCTATTTATTAAATTTTTTCCTATGTATTATTAGTTTTTTCTTTAAGTCGGTTTGTAAAATATAATGTAATACTTTTTCAAATAATTGCAAAATTTTAAACAATTATTTCTGTTAATATGAAATTCGTTTTCACCATAAAATAAATTATGAAATATGATATAATATATTAATATATCAAATGTATATAACATTTCAACATATTAATAATAATAATTAATGGTGAATAATAATTAACTGATTAATAATAATACTTTTTTTAATTAAACTCAAAAATGAAAACAAAAATTTTCAAATGGTTAAAAAATAACTCAATATGAAATCTAGTTTCAAAATCAATTACAAAATATAATATATTACAATATAAAAGTGTCTACTGAATAAAAAATAATAGAAAAACATAAGTACACATGTTTATGTTTATTAATATAAACATTTCCAGTTATATCAATAAATGTAAATACTATGTTTAATACTATGTTTTTCAGTTTCTATTATCATTCAACCAACTTGCTCTTGTAGGCCTGGTGCTAATTTTACTAACTATTTTAAGATTTAAGACTCACACAAGTACTCACAGGACGTTGCATAATAGTACAGCACATAACAGAAGTGAAACAGGATTCTAAGGTATCTCATTATTTGTTTCAGTTTATATATATATATGTAAAATACCATCTGTATTTTCTCTTTTGCTCCAGTATTTAGTTTATTTGCTTTATTTGCTTTATTATTAAGTGTTGTACTGTAAACACTTGAACCAAGATTTGGATTCTGTATAATAAAACTTGGCAAATCAAATCTTCAGTTGTAAAATATTGTGAATTTAGATACCACATGTGAACAAGCATGCTGTATTGGTTTCAGATGATCCAAATGAGTGCCCTTAAAGACTGTGTCAATTAGTTCATTATCTGTCTTATGGAGGTAGTGATTGGATTACATGTGAAACTGTGTTCCTGTTAAAGCCACTGTTAGTCTGCTTGTTTGTCTGCTGTTGACCTAACACTTAAGCTGCCAAAAATACTACTGGAAACAATGTAATGTTCTCTCTCAAAAGGTAGGAGAGTTTGGACACCTGGGCTACAGCATATCACTATGAGTCACATGCATATTTGACTTAAAATAACTGCAAGAACACACACACACACACACACACACACACTCCTCCTTATTAGGGATATATGCAGTCCTGTAATGGGAATCAATGGTTAATCCAAAGTTTTTTGTACAGTGCTTTTCATAATACAACTAAAGAAAAGAAAAGAAAAGATTATAGTGTTTTGTGGAATAGATTATAGTTGTTGTTGACTGGTCTTTTCTCCAGAAACATGTAAATGCTTTTAATGTGTGATTTGTATGTGCCTTTAACACAGTTTCAACCCACAAAGACAATGCTGCTGAATATTAATGCAAGGTTATTCTAGAATATCATTTCATTTTTTTATATATATATATATGAAATATTTCATATTCATCATACTTGTGTATACTGTTTTATGAATTTTTGCTTGGGTAAACTGATGTATCATTTATTTTACTTTAAATATATTTACAGATTTTGAAATTTTGTTACTTCTCTTCATTGCTATTTATGTCTGATTAGAAAAGTAAGCACAATGCTTTCTTTTCAATCGCTCTTTTTTTTATAAGTGCATGTACAATTTATTAATGTTTTCTGAAATTGAATAAAGGGCGATATAAAAATAAGTTTAAAATTTATGTTTACATGCAAAAATCCAACAGAAAAGTTATTATAAACTATTAATTATTTAAAAAAATACTATTAAAATTGCAATTAATAAAAAATGTATAAACACTCACAATAAAACAATGTTTTAATGAAAAATAGCCTACATAATCATGTTTTTCCACCTGCCTGAATGCAAAAAGCAACAGGCTCTGTAGCTTTAACAGATCTTCCCTTAAAAACACTCTGAAATTCGTCCCATGAAAAGTGAGTTAACATGGATTTTATGGAAGAACAGGTGGAATATAATCACTGTCAGCTTTACGGATCAATGTCTTAAATAACCCTGGGGTAGACTTTTGCTGGAGCCAAACCTAATTTGGTTACTTCATCTGTATTGCTAGCTTGTAATTGAGCAAATTGTCATCCTATATTAGTAAATCTATACATTTCAGTTGTTGCCGTCGTTTTTATTTTTTATTTGACTTCTTGAAACTTTAAAACCACATTTAAAGACAACTTTTGTGAAGTCGTTCAGAGGCAAACCATTGTCGGACAGCAGCGCCATCTTCTGCCAAACCTGAACACGTTGTTTCCTCAAAGAAAGTTTCACCAATTATTAAAGTTCGCTCATCTTTTAATGAGCTTACGTTGTTTAAAAACCCAACTTTCTTTCTTCAGTGAGACACAAAAAAAGAAATGTAGGCATACTCCGTCTCCATTCACTTTCATAGTATGATTTTCTGTTCAATTAAGTGAAAGGAATGAGGATGTAATTCTGCTTAACATCTCTATTTGTGTTCCACGGAAGAAAGAAAGCCAAACGGGTTTGATTCAACAAGTAGGGCTAAACTTGCTTTCCCTAAAAAAAAATATAATAATAAAGAAAATTAGTATGAGGTTACAGTATGACTTGTGGATACAGGTTCAACATGATAAAAATGCTATTATTTTGTTTTAATATATGTATACTATATTGATCGTTGGTTTATTAGTGTGTGTAAGGAACAATGTACCTGTTTATTTCCTAGTTCTGCCTTATTTTTAGCTCAGTTATTGACCTCAAACATGCTCTGATCCCCTCCCCCACCACACACAATAAAGAAAAACACGGGCTGGAGTTTCCTGGGGATTGTGGATTCAGTCTCGTGCGGATTTTCCAGACCGGTAAACCCAAACGTCCTCAAGGAACAAGTGTGTTCGTTGTAATATATTTAACAATACATAGTTAATATACGTCGAAATTGTTTTAGTGTGCTTCTGTAGTAATTTTAGTGCTGAAAATACACAAAGCATTCAGAGCTCAATATAGTGGTTTTTTACAACTCGTGAAGTGGATTTTCCTGCGCGGAATGGATCGATGGGAGCCATGCGCTCCTGTTCCACTTGTCGCGGGAAACCCACCTCTCGCATCACATCTGAATGCAAAACGCAATGTGCTTTCGCTCTTGCGCCAGACTATTAAACTGGGCAAATCAGACTGTGAAGTTAAGGCGACGGTGGGTAGGTTTTCAAGCACCAGAGGCCTATCAAAAAGGATAGACCTTGCCTCAAACACTCTTTTTTTTTAATGCACTGTCCCTTTTAAAGCTCGCCGTCATGCCTCTTCGCAAACGACCCCGCCTACTTATGGAGAAACCGTCGTGCTGATTGGACAACGGCGGCAGTCTCCGAACGCCTTCTCGGCTTCTCATTGGCCAGCCGCTGCCTTTCGCTCCAGGCTCTCGCGGGGCTGCTGTGCGAAGATGGCGGCCGAACTGGTTGAAGCGATGGTGAGTAGATGAGATTTGTAAAAATAGTGAAAGTAAAAGGAACCTTGGGAGTCAGACGCGGTGCTAATTAAAACAACTTGAGTTCAGTTACATACTCTTGTATTCTGTGCTCATTCAGGATAAGTGGCAGTCTGTAAAGTGTGTTGGCAATTTGTCTATGTGTATATGTGAATGGTTGGGTCTCAAAATCCAGTGAGCTGTCTATGTATCCAACATATTTGGCGCGTTCTAACGTTAAATTCGAATTTCTGAACGTTCCGAATGTACATTTGGTGTCCAAAACGCAGTTTGGCTAGACAGCTCACCAGGCTTTGAGACCAAATCTAGGATGTCTGTGTGTGTGTGTGTGTGTGTGTGTGTGTGTGTGTGTGCGCGCGTGCGAGGGCGCACTGCCTGTGGAAATTAATGATTAGTCTGCACAATGCAAAAATAACAAAACACGCTGTCTTTTCAAATCCCAAGTGCCTTTTCTCCATGTAGCTGTTAAAATAAACTCAATCCCACACTTTCCAGTGCTGTAGGTTAATGTTAAGCTATATATCCACATGCACAATTGATGCATGTGGGTTGCTAGAAAAGATGGATCATTTTCATTTGCGCAATATCGTTTTACTACTGAACACCGGCATGTACTCGCATCCATGCTGATATTCATTACTACAGCATGCTTATGAGTGTGCTCTGACTCTTATTGTTTTAGCTGTTTTGCTGAACTGTGTAGTGTTTATATGGAGAGTGTCACTGGCCTGCATGGGTTCAGTCATGGTGAACTAGAGATTGAGCTCATTTAGAAGCTAGAGGATTGGTTTGCCATTGCATTTGGAAAGTCAAAGCAATATAAACAACTTTTTAAAAGTATTCAGGATTTTTAGTAGTTTTTAAATTTTAGTGGATTCTGTCACTTGAAGCAACTTTATGTACACATACTATAGAGAAGACGAATATTTGTTGCGGAAGTTATGTACAATAAACATTTCAATTGGAATTTATGGCTGTTAATGCATCTATTTAGACTCGCATATAATCGCATACACCAGTGGGACAGTGTTTTTGTGTTTTTTTTTGAGTTGTTGTAATCTGCAAAGACAAATGGTCAACCAAGAAGATTCCGACCAACCAATAAGACATTCAGCTACAATTTGATGGTGCTCAACTTGGACAGAGTATTCTGCTGAGCAACAGGGACTATCAAATAAAGAATCCAGACTTGGCTTCCTTGTATTCTTCTATTTGGTGTTTATTGACTGACTTTTATATGACAAGTGGTTTAGAAACAGAAGTGCGCAGAGCTGCTTCGTGTACCTGTTAGCAGCTGTATGTCAAACCTACAACCTTTTGATTGATAACCCATATATTGAACTCCAATCAATTTTCCCGTTTCTCATTCCCTTGGGTTGTTTTGTCTCTTCAGAACATGGTGAAGAGTTTCCGGGTGTCTGATCTGCAGACGCTGCTGGCCTCAATGGGCCGCAGTAAAAGCGGATTGAAGCAGGACTTAGTGGGAAGAGCTCTTAGGCTTGTGCAGACCGAATACAGTCCGGAGCTGCTAAAGAACGTTCGACAGCTCTACGAGACGCGCTTCCCCAAATCCTCGGCCTGGCTGGCGGCCCGGCGGCCTGAGTCTGTGCCCGTAAACTACCCTGCCCTTAACTCCTCGCCCAGAGGCACGGCCCAGGGCACAGACTACCTCAACAACATCCCCAAGCCAACGCCGCCTCCTGCAGCAGAAGTCAAATTGGTGCCACTGCCATTCTACCACAACCTAGAAACACTGCTGCCACCCACAGAACTGAGTGAGTCCCATTAACATAAATCAATAATAGTCCAATTATAATAGGTGTTTCTAGCCGATGAGAAGGAAAAACTTCATGAGCTAATTCTGTTTTTGCCACTCTTTGCAGTCGTTCAGAACAGTGAGAAGCTGCAAGAGAGTCATTGCGTTTTTGAGTTGACACCAAGTCAAGTGGAACAGATCCGAAACTCCAGGTATGAAATGTACAAGTCATCTTGCTAATTGGTGGATTTATTTAGCAGTCAATCGATGGGCGATAATAAGAATGCTGATGTTTAGGAAATCAGGGTGTATTGTTAATATACAAGTAATGTAATTTAATGACAGATAATGAGCAGGCCTGTGTGGATGATGAGTGTGCGAACAGATATTCACAGACGCCCAGCCCAACATTCACGTTTCAACATGGCCTCACTTTTTCTTTCATTTATTATTTTGGCTACGGTTATTTATAATTAATAACATATCTTATGTATGAGGATTTAGAAATAGATATACAACTTTATTAAAAAAAAAAAAAAGTCTATTTTTTCATTAGCAGTAACAACTTGAAATGATACAGCTGTAAAGTCAAATATTTATGCTAGAAGTTCCAGTAAGAATTATTTTTTTTAAATCACGATTAATTCCATTAGAGACAATCCCACAGGTTTTTTAAATATACCATTATTATTTATTGGCAATTACTTATCTCAAAATATCCAAATATCAGTCAATGAGTCTACCTGCCTTTTTTTCTTTTTTTTTTTTGAAAATACAAAAGGATATAAAGCATCTCTAATTGTATTTACTCCCAATGTTTTTTGTACCTGCTCATGCACAGTGAACTTCGCCCAGGAATGAAATCAGTTCAAGTGGTTCTCAGGTACGTCATTCAGCTAAATCATGTCTGTTGATCACGTTTTGGTGACAGAGATGAATTAATTGCATGCTAACATGTCCTTTTCTTCTAGAATCTGCTACACGGACTCTATCGGTGTTCAGGAGGACCAGTATCCTCCCAATATTGCTGTGAAAGTGAATCAGTCCTACTGTCATGTACCGGTAAGTGTTGTGAATTTGATTAGGCTGAAAGAACAGGGAGTGTGGTGGTTTCACCACTCAGGATGATCGTAAATCTAAACCACTTTATATAAATAAACTTTTAAGCATTTTCTTAGCATCACATAAGCAGGCCACCAGCATTATTTAAAAAAATTAGAATTAACTTTCTGAATGCGTCGGTTGTGGGTTAAATGTTGTTTTTTTAGAATGTTGTGAATTAGGAATTTGATTTATTTATTACTTCTTTTTGTTCAGGGTTACTATCCCTCCAATAAACCGGGTGTTGAGCCACGTCGGCCCTGTCGACCCGTCAACATCACGCCATGGTTACACCTCTCCACTGTCACTAACAGAGTCACCATCACATGGGGCAACTTTGGAAAGGTACAGAGACTTCATACAAAGAGCTATTGGTATTGATGACTGAACACGTTAGATGAAGTTGAGTGTGTTGTTGCTGACCGCTGTGTTTTGGATGCAGCGGTACTCTGTGGCTGTGTACCTGGTGAGGGTGTTCACATCTGGAGAGCTCTTCAACCAGCTGAAGCATTGCTCAGTCGAGAGTCCCGATCGTTGTCGCGAACGCAGTGAGTTTCTCACCTTGAACAAACATTGCATGATCAGTGGTTACACTTAATCTTGTAAGTGAAACAAACAAACAAAAACATTTGCATATGTTTTTTTGTATTTTCAGGCTTTTAATAAAATTATTAATTAACAAAAGAAGTGGTATACTGTAATGGTTCCTTGCTTTCACCACCTTCATTAATTAATGTTTTTCATAAAGGAAGCTTTAAACCATTTGCTATGTGGCAGTTTAAATTCCTGCTAAAGAGTCAGGTTATATATAAACACTAAACCCTATTTATTTGAATAATACATTCAAAACTGTGGGATCAGCACGGTGTTTTGTTTTTTTAAAGAAATTAATACTTTTGTTCTGTTGTTGTGCACTTTCTGCACAAAAAAACCAAACAAACAGTTTTTAGCATAGATTATATAAAATGTTAAAGCAGCAAATCAGCATATTAAGAATGATTTCTGAAGGATAATGTTAAACTGAAGACTGGAGTAATGATGCTGAAAAATCAACTTTATTATCACAGGAATAAATTACATTACAACTAAATATATTAAAATTGAAAACTTCTCATTTTATTTAAATATTTTGCAATATTACTTTATTTTCAATTGTATGAATATGCATATGAAGAGGTTTTGCAAACTTGTATAAATCATGTATCATGTTTTTTTTTGTTTTGTGTTAGCTGTATTTTTTTTAGTTCTTATTATTTTATCAAAACAAGTCAACTGCAGTTTGATATTAATTGGAATACAGGATAAAAAAAACATGATTATTGAACATGAACGCTTCATATACACTTGGCATAAAAATTCTATTGAAACATTTTTATTTGTATGTACACAGTTCAAGACAAGCTACGTTTTGATCCTGAAAGTGAGATTGCTACTACAGGACTGCGAGTGTCCCTCATCTGTCCTGTAAGTGTCCTGTTTTTGTCTTTAGCTGCTCTTCCACCGAAATTACCTGGAACAATTTGTCCCAGGGACTCCACCCCTCCTAACCTAGACCTGTTACAGTCTGTGTTTCCACCGCAGTCTAAAATACTGAAAAGACTAGGCAAATAGTCTGGTGACGTAGGTCTCAATAACCAAGTATGCAAATTTCTGACTTGTATCCTCGGGCCGAGGCAAGTCGGGTAATTCTGCAAACAGCAGCGTAGGCTACATGATTACATCAGTCAACTCGCCTTGGCTACTGCAATTTTCCTCATTGTATTTACAGTAAGATGAAATGTAAAGTGAAGTTTTTGCTAAGGTCGCCACTTGCAACCTGGGGTCTCATTTCTAAACGTTGCGTATGCACAAAATAGGCATAGAAATTGCGTACGCAATTTTTTTACGCACACATTGGGATTTATAAAAAATAAACTTGGCGTAAATATGTACGCACCGAACGGACATTATAAACCATGCGTACAAACTCTTTCATGGAGTGAGAAAATTAATGTAAAGTAAAAATGACTTTAAACTCTGTTTTCATGTCGATATACACATTTACATTAAATACTCCACTCGCATTAAAAGAGATTAACACTGAAATTACATAATTTTACAAACAACATAATTGCATAATTTCACTAACAATAAACAATTTTCCTGTAACGTTATTTTTTATTAAAGCGAGGAGTGCTATAGGTGCACAATAATTAATCTTTAAACTATAGACCACATATAATGAGATATTTTAGCGAGAACAATGATTGATGATGCGCACTTACTGTGATATTATGACGGACACTGCTGGATTACTGTACAACCACAGCTGCACGGAGGTGTTAATGCTGTGTAGTCACCTCTACAACATTATGAAAAATTCCACTATATTTGAAGGACATAACTAGGAGAAAACGGTAAGATTTGCACGTTTCCTTTTTACAATACTTCGTCAGAATCAGACAATACAATGCAATAAATATGCAGTTATCTGTTTCCACTAAAATAGCTAAAATATGTTTATCTTATCAGCAAGACTGCATGCATTTACAACCCAAATTCCGGAAAAAATGGGACGTTTTTTAAATTTTAATAAAATGAAAACTAAAGGAATTTCAAATCACATGAGCCAATATTTTATTCACAATAGAACATAGATAACGTAGCAAATGTTTAAACTGAGAAATTTTACACTTTTATCCACTTAATTAGCTCATTTAAAATTTAATGCCTGCTACAGGTCTCAAAAAAGTTGGCACGGGGGCAACAAATGGCTAAAAAAGCAAGCAGTTTTGAAAAGATTCAGCTGGGAGAACATCTAGTGATTAAGTTAATTGATATCAGGTCTGTAACATGATTAGCTATAAAAGCTTTGTCTTAGAGAAGCAGAGTCTCTCAGAAGTAAAGATGGGCAGAGGCTCTCCAATCTGTGAAAGACTGCGTAAAAAAATTGTGGAAAACTTTAAAAACAATGTTCCTCAACGTCAAATTGCAAAGGCTTTGCAAATCTTATCATCTACAGTGCATAACATCATCAAAAGATTCAGAGAAACTGGAGAAATCTCTGTGCGTAAGGGACAAGGCCGGAGACCTTTATTGGATGCCCGTGGTCTTCGGGCTCTCAGACGACACTGCATCACTCATCGGCATGATTGTGTCAATGACATTACTAAATGGGCTCAGGAATACTTTCAGAAACCACTGTCGGTAAACACAATCCGCCGTGCCATCAGCAGATGCCAACTAAAGCTGCAAAAATCATGCAAAAAGGAAGCCATATGTGAACATGGTCCAGAAGCGCCGTCGTGTCCTGTGGGCCAAGGCTCATTTAAAATGGACTATTTCAAAGTGGAATAGTGTTTTATGGTCAGACGAGTCCAAATTTGACTTTCTTGTTGGAAATCACGGACGCCGTGTCCTCCGGGCTAAAGAGGAGGGAGACCTTCCAGCATGTTATCAGCGTTCAGTTCAAAAGCCAGCATCTCTGATGGTATGGGGGTGCATAAGTGCATACGGTATGGGCAGCTTGCATGTTTTGGAAGGCTCTGTGAATGCTGAAAGGTATATAAAGGTTTTAGAGCAACATATGCTTCCCTCCAAACAACGTCTATTTCAGGGAAGGCCTTGTTTATTTCAGCAGGACAATGCAAAACCACATACTGCAGCTATAACAACAGCATGGCTTCGTCGTAGAAGAGTCCGGGTGCTAACCTGGCCTGCCTGCAGTCCAGATCTTTCACCTATAGAGAACATTTGGCGCATCATTAAACGAAAAATACATCAAAGACGACCACGAACTCTTCAGCAGCTGGAAATCTATATAAGGCAAGAATGGGACCAAATTCCAACAGCAAAACTCCAGCAACTCATAGCCTCAATGCCCAGACGTCTTCAAACTGTTTTGAAAAGAAAAGGAGATGCTACACCATGGTAAACATGCCCCGTCCCAACTATTTTGAGACCTGTAGCAGAAATCAAAATTGAAATGAGCTCATTTTGTGCATAAAATTGTAAACTTTCTCAGTTTAAACATTTGCTATGTTATCTATGTTCTATTGTGAATAAAATATTGGTTCATGTGATTTGAAAGTCTTTGAAAGTTTTCATTTTATTCAAATTTAAAAAACGTCCCAACTTTTCCGGAATTCGGGTTGTAATTTAAAATAATCGAAATTCTATTTGGCCAGTGTAAACGAATGAGATCATCTAAAATATCTGAGAACTATTTGAAACTGTTTTGTTTTTATGGATATTTTCAGGTATTTATTCTAAAACATAGAAGGGATACTATTTCCCTACTGTCTCTGTGTAAAACATGGTGTCACGTGCATGGGAATTCGCATGGAAATGATATGTAGATGAGGTTATGCATAGTATAAGAAGGCGTTGTAAGCTCCATATATGGTAATTTCGGGGAGGAAATGAGGCGGAAATGCACGTACGCACAATCTACCCCTGATTGGGATTTATATAGAGATTTTTGCGCAGGTTCTGGCGTGCGCATGGTTTTATAAATCTGGTTTTATAAAACTTTTGGGCGTACGCAAAGTCTAGCTGTTGTGCCTACGTAAAATTTTAGGATGAAATCTACGGAGAGCTTTATAAATGAGACCCCAGGCCTATATATTTACATGTTATAACTTAAAATTTGCATGTAATGCCTTTTTTCCTTATTGTTTTGCGATCACATCATTTGCTATGTTCACATATTAAACCAAAACAATGCTCATCAAAGTTTTAATGGAAAAACAGTCCTCCTCTCTGATAAACACAGCTCAGTTTAGCAGCACACAAGAGATCGAAATGACGTAAGAAGTGAACAGAAAAGCAGCGTCTATACTTGAACAAACTACAACAGGTAAAGCTGTCAGCTGTGTGGATATTGGCAATATCGTTAACCATTCTTGTTTATAATCATAATATGGCTTCTTATCAAGATCTTAGTACTTTGCTGTGTTCTGTTAATGCGTGGACTTCATTATTTGAAGTGCACTTGCCGTCCAGTAATCACAAAAAGCTTTGTTACTTTTTAATAAACAAAGTATCTGCTTTAAAATGATTCTAAATTCATTATGAAATGCAAACAATAAATAATTTTTTTGCCGCTCTTTAATGCGGCAGGCGCGATCGCTTTAGCTCCTCAGTTCAAGCGTCAAGTAACCCATTGAATCCTTCTCTTTACTACTAGAGTACAGAATGAACATGAATTGACATCAAAATGTAGGCTATTTTGTAAGAGAGCCTACAGTACAAATGACTGAACTGTCTCATGTAAAAGCTAATTCAGTGTTTCAAACTGCGGAAAAATGTAAAGCTTGTAAACATAATATACATTTACCTCAGAATTCCCATTCGGTGTCCATAAGCTCATCAGTCAGCTAGAAAAATAACAAAAAATAGCATTTTGCTATATTTATGTGCTTGCATTTTCATATTTTTACTTGAAAGTGTGAAAGACATACACTCTTAAAAATAAAGGTGCGTAAAATGTTCTTCACAGAACCATTTTTGGTTCCACAAAGAACCATTCAGTTCTTTAAAAAAACATCTCTTTCTCAACTTTTTATAATCTGAAGAACATTCTTTCGCCACAAAGAAACTTTTGTGTAACGTAAAGGTTCTTGAGATGTTAAAGACTCTTTATGAAACCATTTAGGGAAAAAAAGGTTCTTCTATGGCATCGTGAAATGCCATGGAATGCTCATTTTTAAGAGTGTATGACAACATTTACAGGATGCATTGAGGAGTGCACACTCAGTGGCCAACTGATGTTACAGATAATGAACTGTTCTTTCTGACTGTTTATTTCAAGTTGGAAAAGACATTTAATTCCCACTTTAAGTGAACCTTAGTTACCAGGTCATCTACAAGATGGATAAAAATGTTGATTAAGTCAAGAAAAGATTGAAATTATTTATGATTAAAATGATTTAAATGAATTGAAATTCTGTGTTACCTAAAAAAATAATTTGGCACCTAAGTTTTTTTTCTTTTAGGAGCCAATGGCTCCTTACTTGATTTTTTTTGTTTGGAGCCCTGAGGTAGTAGTATAATGAAGAGATAGTTTAGTAGAATAAAGACCAAAGATTACCTATTAGATGTACCCAATACATATTATATCTTTTGTTTAATGACTACAGAGACATCAGAGCCAGCAGCAAATGTCAGAAGGACTAGCCAAGTTGAGGCTGCTCTCATCAGTAAACATGAGCACTGAGCTCCTGCTGATCGCGCGGAGCTCATGTCTCCGAAACTGGCCAAAAACATTTTTAAATAGGCGCCTTAGCAAATAGCCTTTTAAATAGGCTGTCTTAATAAATAAACCACTGATTTGAGTTTTAAACTAAATTCTCACCTGAAATACTTTTTACAACTACGTTTCATGTCACAATAAGTATATTTTGAAAATTATGCAAATATATGGTGGCTGAAATACAATGCAGCTTGAACTCAACCAATCAGCATGTTTAGCACCCAAGTCCCGCCCCTAAATGTTCAGAACTTTGAAAAAGTACGATCTCGCCAGCAGGGAATCTCTGATGGGGAAAATCTTTAACCGGAACTTTATTTAGATCCTGGTTCCTGCGGTGGAAACAGGGCTTTTTATGTGGAATGAGATTTGGATTTAATACGTGTCTTTTCAATGCAGCTGGTAAAGATGAGACTTGGAGTGCCATGTCGAGTGCTCACCTGCGCCCACCTGCAGTGTTTCGACGCTGTCTTCTTCCTGCAAATGAATGAAAAGAAACCCACATGGACCTGCCCTGTTTGCGACAAACCTGCGCCCTTTGAGCTTCTAACTATTGATGGGTAAGGCACCGTTACTCGGATCCCTTGCTTCTAACAGACTCTGGAAGTAAAACTCACCAAACGTGACTCATTTCAGGTTGCTGTCTGAGATCCTTAAAGAGACGCCGGAGGATGTGGAGGAGATCGAGTATTTGACTGATGGCTCATGGAGGCCAATCAGGGACGACAAAGAGAAGGAAAGAGAGCGGGAAAATAGCCGCACACCTGACTATCCTGTGGTGGATATATGTAAGAAAGTTTTCTTCCTTCTGAAATATGACCCTGGACCACAAAACCAGTCACCAGTCGGTTTATACATGATCTGAAAGCTTAATTAATAAGCTTTCCATTGGTGTATGGTTCGTTAGGAGAATATTTAGCCGAGATATAACCATTTGAAAAACTACGTATTGAGAAAATTGCCTTTTAAGCTGCCCAAATGAAGTCCTTAGAAATGTGTATTACTAATCAAAAAATAAGTTTTAAGATATTTATGGTAGGAAATTTACAAAATATGAAATTTATAATTTTGACCCATCCAGTGTATTTTTGGCTATTGCTACAAATATAACCATGCTTTACATTTATGCATTTAGCAGATGCTTTTATCCAAAAAGCAACTTACAGTGCATTCAGGCTATACATTTTTTTTTTTTTTTACCAGTATGGAATGCATACTATATTACTGGTTTTGTGGTCCAGGGTCACAAATTACATTTCAACGCATTTAGCTTGCATAATAATGTATATTTTTAAGTAATTCATGAGAAATAACGGTCCTTAACTTTCATCCAAGGTGTTCCTGAGGCGAACGGCCACTCCCCAGCACACAGCGGCACAAACCAGACTGGCAAGCCTGGATCAGGTGGTGCGTCGTCAGCAACCGGCGGCACCAGCACCGGGTCGGGAGGCGGAGTCGTGGTGGATCTGACTCTGGATGACTCGTCGGATGAAGAAGGAGGGGGCGGAGCTGAGGACAGCGAGGACACGGATGACAGCCAGGACAGCCCCGCCCCTAAACGGGGCAGATATGATTATGACAAAGACCTGGTCACCGCATACTGAGGCCGGCAGGACAATAAGACTAGTTGGGGGGGTGGGATGTAGATGGGATCTGAGCCTTGGAAAGTCAAGAGACGTGTCCCTATGTCCTCTCCCAAATGCAAACACACTCATGCACGCACACAGACATGCACATTCATGCGCTGCTGACCTCTGGAGCAGTCGGGCATCACATTGACAAGCTCGTAGATGCCCTGCAAAGCCATTCCCAATCATTCACTGCATCTTAATATTATATTCTCCCTTTAAAGACCATGGACGAGTAACACCACCTTCAGTTCTACTCCTATCATCCTCGAATTCCTCTCCACAATGTGTTCTGACAGGTTTAACCATCCTGGGCATTTAAGATCTTGCCGGTTTTAGTTTTATACGGAGCTGTTCAGGCCTTCAAAACATTGTGAGACAAGCCACAGTATGTCAAAAACCTTCATTCCTTCGGGCTGAGATCATCCAACCCTTTGCAACCTGTTTAGAGGCGTTTTCTGTTAGTCCTCCACATAGGATGTTTGTTAGGTGTTTGTTTTAATGATTTGGAGACATTACTGATGAAATTTCCAACTCAATTTTATTTATTTTTTGTCCACAGAAGTTGACAAGCTACCTCAGTCTAACAGCGAACTTGACCAGAGGTTTTTTTTTTAGTTTTGTTTTCAATCCCTTTTTGTTTTCATGTGCAGCAACACTGGAGAGGCCTCATGCATTGCTCTTTATTTTGTGCTTTCCCATTTAGGCATCATATTAAAAACGGTTCTGACTCGAGCAAAGAGTTTCTGTTCAAGTCTGTCGGTCAGCTAGTGTGTACTGACTGAATATAGAGTGCTAATCAACACTCGGTTCACAAACCATGACGTTTTGACATAGACTCCTTCTGCGATGCTTGTCAGCGAGTAAATAGTGTATGAATGTAATGTTATTTCTGATCATTTCATAGAAAATTGCTGTCTGTACAAGGCTGCTGGAGTCATGATTACTGATAAATGAGTTGGAAGAGAGGACAAAGAGTGGTTTTAGGTTTCTTTTAGACACGACTGTAGTGCATGATTAGGTTTATCAAGCAGGGGAGCTGACGTTGTTGGCAAAATAGCTAAAATTGATTTGCCTGAACTTAAAACCAATTTTTTTTTCTCACTTTACAATTACCATTTTTCTTCCTGAGTTTAGATGAATGGCTGATTTGTTTGAGCCCATTGTCTGGAGGATGTTTGTGTTCATTTCAGCCGGTCGAGTTGACATTTGCATATTGTTTTGTGGACTCCACAGCAGGCGCAGATTTGACATGCTCTTTAATTTGTTGTTAGAACGTGTATTTATTGATTTAACAGTTTTTGCCTCTTATTTGAATTAAGTTTGGTGTTTTTGTGCTTCTAATGAGGCGTTTCGCAGCAATCTCGCGTGTTTCCAGCATGTTGCTTTGTGATTGTAGATAACGCTGTGTCCTCTCGCTGTTGTACGTGCACATTCAGCCATTTCCAACAGTCCCAAAACAAGGGGGCTTAGTCAGGACTATGCAGACTTGACCTAAACCTCGGAAGAACTAAACTCCCGCTAAACGACCAAACACAAAAAGGCACATCCAGACGGCTGATCTGTTGAGGAGGACTCAGGGATGACGCGTTCTACTTTTTCTTCTCAGTCAAACTTGACACTCGAACCAGGTTCCAGCATCGTGTACAATATTTCTTTCACCGTCAGGTCGCGTAGGGCAGTCTAGGTTTCTGGTCTGGAAATTAAGATGTACTATTCAAGGCATATGAATATTGCTGTATATAGCATATTTTGGTGTCCTTCCAAGGTTTCAGAGAAAATCCTTGTACTAAGCTTACTAATGGTCGGTTAATTTTTTTTTTTTCTTCATACTTTTTTCCAAGTAATCCTGAATTCTGACTTGAATACTCAGTACTGTATCCTATCTGTGGCTGGGAATTTCTCAAAATAATAATGCCACCATGAAGGGTTAAATTACTTGTGATTTGTCTTCCATCTTCTCTTCACGATAGCCCAATTTTTTTGTTTCCCCCTTTTACTGCAGTTGACCGTTTCACCTAATAAGCCCTTATAGTAGTATGTTCCCCTAAACTTGTCCACACTTTTGTGATTTTTCACATTTAAGGTAAGAAACTTCTTAAACCGACTTCCATCTTTAGAAGCCTAGAACGATCTATTAGATGTGGATAAAATGTACATTTGCTTACAATGAGAAGATAAATGGATGGTGATCGATGACGATGTATTACCAGCTCAGAGGTGAAGCCAGGAGAGGCTGAAGAGGGTTTTTTTTTGGGAATGGAGGCATCCCGTCTTATTACAGTGCTTGAGACAGCATGGGCAATGGCTTGCAGTTCTTGATGTAAATGTTTTGTTTGTGTCTTTTATATGTTCATATTAAAAGCCAATAAAAAATAATAATATTTTATCAAGTTTTGAATTGCCTCCAGTTGCTCCAGTGTGTGGGCACAGATTCATTGTTATTGGCTGCTCTCAACCCTTCCTGAAGAAAATGTAAATTGGTGACCTAAAGTGGGATTTGACAACAGGAGCGAATCAGTTGTCCCTGTCTGAACTGTAAAAGCTCTAAAACTTGTCAATTAATGTGTGCAATTAAACTGATTTAAAATAAACCTCTTTCCAGTGATCTTTAAATCTTGGATTCAATGCCATTGATTCATTAAAGAATATTTTTAACACGTATTCCTTAGAAATGTACAATAACATTTGCCCCCCCCCCCACCCCCCACCCCCCGGAGCACCATCATTATGACAGTTAACTTTACTACAATAAAACAGGTTATAAGTACATAAGTATTGATGATTTATTTACTTTGATACCAACCACATTAGAGGTATTTGCATTGGGTATAAATAAGCGTTAAAGACGGTAAAGGATTATAACTAAGTTAAATTTTCTCGTAACGTATATTTTACTGTATGGTCTCCTGTCAAGTTATTTGTCAACTGCACAGTTTACCAGGGTTAACTAACAAATCTCAGACTGCAGAACATTAGTAGTAAGTGTCATATTACAATAAATATGACATGAGGTGCTAAAATATTTCAGAAAATTGTATTTCTTACGTTTTTTTTTGACGACAACTTTCCTTGTGACGGGTTGGTCTTTTTAAGTGACTGTTACTAGTTCACCGCTAGATGTCGTTAATATTCAAATCATCACTCGTCCTTGTGCCAAAGCTCGCGATAAATCGAGCGTTTCTGAGAACGAAAGTTCTCGCGAGAGCTTGGGAACGCTTCCTCTTGGTTGGATAGCGGCTTCCTGGCCGGACTTTTTTTTCTCTTCCCCTCCTCTTTTTTTGTCTTGTGGGATATTTCAACTTGTGTTTTTGCGGGTCCTCTGGGGCCAGACAGTTTCAGACAGCATTTCGCGGTGGGTCCCGTGGCTGCGAACGACAGGCCTGACTTGTCTTTAGCCGCGCTCTCGAGTCAGAGGCCGCCTCGAAGAGACACTCCAGCAATGAACGCACTGAAATAAACCGCTTTTCTTTGCTATTCTGCGCCTATGGCACTGGCTCTTTCCACTTGACACCTAACTATTATTCGGTACGGCTTCTGGAGGCATGAAAGGTTGTTGAAATCAGTGGCTTACGAATCGCAGAAACTTCTACAGACACAACTGATAAGGGTTGGTGTAGCAATTGTGAAGGATTGAATGTCAGCAGAGTCCACCTGCTTGAAAATATCTTTGAAATAGATAACAGGCAACTATGGCACCAAAAAGAAGACCGGTCCCCTTGATTATAACCCCTACAGGAGAAGGGCAGTCAACCAACATAGATGCAGCGTCCGAGTAAGTATATAGTTTGTCATATCTGACACTTTTTGGTTTGCTTTCCTGCATACATACTGTTTTTTTCTCTGTTCAGGGCCAACCTGGAGGCCTTGCAGAGGAAGTTAGGGGAGCTGGACTTGGATGAACAGCAGAAGAAGAGGCTTGAGGCTTTCCTCACCCAGAAAGCCAAAGTGGGCGAGCTCAAAGACGAAGATTTTGACCCCATATGTGAACTTGGCGCAGGTAACGGTGGGGTGGTTCACAAAGTCCGTCACAAACCCTCAAGACTGGTCATGGCCAGGAAGGTAAGCGATCAACAGACTCATGCACATGCACCTGCACCTGTTCAGAGGCTGATCTTTCTGTGTTTTCTTCAGCTTATTCATCTGGAAATCAAACCGGCCATCAGGAACCAGATCATACGAGAGCTGCAGGTCCTGCATGAGTGTAATTCGCCATACATTGTTGGGTTTTACGGTGCCTTTTACAGCGATGGAGAAATCAGCATCTGCATGGAGCACATGGTTGGACAAGTGTTGTTGTTTAGTATGAGCTCATAGCAGAAGTGTTACAGGACACTGACATGTATTTGTCCGCAGGATGGAGGGTCTTTGGATCAAGTGCTGAAGGAAGCCAGGAGAATCCCTGAAGAGATTTTGGGCAAAGTTAGCATAGCCGTAAGTATTACCAGTCTCTTTTGCTGTATCAGTGTCAAATAATGCTTTTTTAGATGTTGATGACAAATGGACCATATTGATTGTTGAAGGTTGTGATGTGTGTTGACACTCAAATTTGTTCAAACACTCATTTGTTCAAAGTGTGATTGAGGTGTGCATTTAATCATTAGATATGTTCTCCAAATTTGCTGCTTTGAAGAGAATTTCTGGTACAATTACTGTTCAAATCAAATCTGATGTGAACAATATTCTTATGCATGATCCCTTATTTCCAGATTTGTTGAATATTTGTTAGTTACTCTTCACCAATTTTACTATAAAGTTATTTCATAAGACCAACTAGTCATTCACACTAGTTTGTGTACTATCTCTAATACTATCACCCAGCCATATTGACTCTAATTGTTAGATTTCTAAAGTATTTTTTTTATTATTTTTATTATATAAAAAAATAATTTATGCCATATTTTGTTCTGTCAGTCTATATTAGATATTTTGCCTGATTTTTCTATATTTAATTGTGCATGTTTTTTCCCCCCATATTTTTATATTTATCTTTGCCATCTTCTGTGGCTCATTAAGAATGAATTATAAAAAAAATTGTAACACTGTTACCTATAATATTTTTTCATACTGTATATTACAATGTTGTGATGCCTAATTCATTTTAAGCATTTAAAATGATTTTTTTTGTGTGTGTTTTGTCTCACTTAAATAGGATTGTATTTTAATACCGTCCATTTATTGGTTATCAGCCATGATATGGAAATACCTACCATCTTATCAGTATCAGGGAGAATTTTAATATTGGCGAGTCCCTAGAATATAGTTTAACTCTACCAACTTCTTGTTTTTAGCGTCTGGTTAATTACAATAATTGTGTTGTATAATATTTGTAATACTTAATGTGAAGAAATCGTGCATGTACATGGGAAATGCACATGTAAAAAGATTGGGTTATTGTGAAACAGTTGTAGGAATGAAAAGAGGGCAACCTGCTTTTCTTCTTGTCTAAAAGCAGAATCAAAAAAACAAGGTACATAACATCCATCGTAACATGTCTGGCACTAGTACGCACAAACCGCAATATAATAAAGCTGTGACCACACCCACAGATGTGCAAACTACCTTTCAAGTCAGAGTCACCAAATCATGCACATTTTTCAACACCCATTTAGCCTTATTCTTCCAAATGGATAGGATTAAACTTCTCTTTCACATCTGATCAAGACGAAACTCAAACACTTCAACACAAAGTCCAAACAAAGGTTTAGCGATCTGTTTATGTGTGTGTCCATACTGTTTATTGCACATGTGAGCGAATGCATCTCAGCTCTCAGTGATCACAAAGCAGAAGTCGTTTTGTAAAGACCAGACTATGTAACATGTTCTGTAAATTTAGGAAGTTAGATACCACATTGAACGTTGAGCGAGAAACCCTGTTGATGACATCTATAATTCTCTTTCCACAGGTACTCCGAGGTCTGGCATATCTTCGGGAGAAACACCAAATAATGCACAGAGGTACACACAGAGCAGCATTCCAAACTAATATCTTAGAAAATGTACGTGTGCATACACGCGCTGGATGGCAGCAGGAAGTAGCCCCCTAATGCAGCTATTGAAATTGCATAAGACGCTTCAAAATGATTATTATAGAGAGATTATGCCTCACTTTTTCAAAAGTATTGACTGAAATTCTAACCAGAGACCTTTATACAACCTGAGATTATATGGAGCAAAGATATTGCAAAAGTTGGTATTATTCCAATGCTAAACGTCAGTCTTCTACAATTAAACGTAAAATAAAAAAACTACATTGACTTTTTTAAATGTATTTTTATAAGTTGATAACCATATAAATAGCTTAATTGTCTCCAAGTGTGGCACAACCAATATTTGAGCAATAACACTATGTCTGTAGATGCAAAGCATCAGATTCTCTGTCAGGCTGTATGAGGGTCTGAAGGAGCCACACTGGGTTTAATGGGTTACACTGTGAAGGCGCAGGCCTATAGTTGTGCTGTTGTGGCAGGGACTGCTTGCCTGCTTGCGAGGAGCTGTCGAGGAGCCCAGCCGGTAATTACAGCCTCTCGGATGTGATTACATGGCAGCCGCACCCTGCAACCCCCTCCCTTCTTTTTCCTCTCCCACTCTCACCCCTCTGTCCACTCCCAGTGGGTGTTAGGGCTGAAGGAGGACCCGTCGTGTGTGGAATCGTTGCATGTCTGCACTGTTATTTGCTCCTCTTGCCCTGTGTTTAAGATGAGGGAGGTGGAAAGTGGCTTGCATGTCTGTCCTTTCTGCTGCGACGGTGTTGTCGGAGCTAGCTTTGCAGTATGTAGAGCATCTTGCGAAATGTTTTTGCTGGGCGTGCTGGAGAAAGGGCGTTCGAACGGGGATGAAAAGCCAGGTGGTGCCGCTGGGATTTGGACCCCGGCCCTCCATCTTACATGGTCTCTCTCTCTCTGGTCTCTACAGACGTTAAGCCCTCCAACATTCTGGTGAACTCGCGTGGCGAGATCAAACTGTGCGACTTTGGCGTGAGTGGCCAGCTCATCGACTCCATGGCCAACTCCTTCGTTGGAACACGGTCGTACATGTCGGTGAGTCACCCGCCCACTTCCCTCCCCAACCCCCAGTCCTTCTTGTTCCAAGCACTGTGCTGGTGCCCAGGATTCTTCCGTGTGGAGAGGAGGAAGTCGCTGCCAGGTTTTAGCCCACTCCTCTTGGCCACCTGCAGGGTACTGCGCCCCACCCTTGTAGAGCTCTGACTTGCTCTCTGCTCTCTGCCTTGACAGCCGGAGAGACTCCAGGGCACACACTATTCAGTTCAGTCGGATGTGTGGAGCATGGGCCTATCACTGGTTGAGCTGGCTATTGGACGCTTCCCCATCCCCCCTCCCGATGCCAAGGAACTGGAGGCCATATTTGGCCGGCCAGTGCTGGACACAGGTGGGGCAGAAGGTCACAGCATGTCCCCAAGACCAAGGCCTCCAGGACGACCGGGTAGCGGTAAGACCTTTTTTAATTTCCCAAAACATTGGCAGTGGTTTTATGCACATTCGATCTTCTCCAAATTCTGCAAAATATGCGTGTTTTAGTTGAGCCTTGCGAATTGTTTTCCCTCAGGACATGGAATGGACAGCAGGCCAGCCATGGCTATATTTGAGTTACTGGACTACATTGTCAATGAGGTCAGAGAATTTGCTTAGCGTGCAACTTACTTCCTTTGTGCTTATTTTTGACTTTTATAGTATTTTTATGTAGCGGTTTCACTTTAACATCACCCCTTTTTCTGCTCTCCACCTGTCTCTACATCTGCAGCCACCACCCAAGCTGCCCCATGGCGTCTTCACCACTGACTTTGAGGATTTTGTGAAGAAATGGTGAGCTCCTGTGTGTTATTGCTGGTGTTTTTAGTACTTTACAAACCTGCAAAATCTTCAAAATGATATCTGAGCTAAATTTGGACCTCGATAAAAGGGGCGTAGTACAGGGATATCCATTCCAGCTTCTGCAGGCCCAAACACACATGCCTGGATGTTTCTAGTAATTCTGACGACCTCAATTAGCTGCTTCAGGTGTGTTTAATTAGGATTGGTGCTAAACCTTGCAAGATAGTGGACCTCCAGGAGCAACTGATCTAGATAATGTAATTGTCTTAGATTTTTCCGGTATTTGCACACACTTATCTGAATACAGTTGGCCCCCCAGTGTTGTGCACTTGCTCCAAAAAAAGGTGTGACATTCAGTGTCTGTTAAGATCTCCAAAAATGTGTGTACTGGGACTGGCAGATTAAGCCTAAGCAAGGTAGAAAGAAAATGTGTGTGTGTGTATATATATATATATGTGTATATACAGTACAGACCAAAAGTTTGGACACACCTTCTCATTCAAAGAGTTTTCTTTATTTTCATGACTATGAAAATTGTAGATTCACACTGAATGCATCAAAACTATGAATTAACACGTGCAATTATATACATAACAAAAAAGTGTGAAACAACTGAAAATATGTCATATTGTAGGTTCTTCAAAGTAGCCACCTTTTGCTTTGATTACTGCTTTGCACACTCTTGGCATTCTCTTGATGAGCTTCAAGAGGTAGTCACCTGAAATGGTCTTCCAACAGTCTTGAAGGAGTTCCCCGAGAGATGCTTAGCACTTGTTGGCCCTTTTGCCTTCTGTCTGCGGTCCAGCTCACCCCTAAACCATCTCGATTGGGTTCAGGTCCGGTGACTGTGGAGGCCAGGTCATCTGGCGCAGCACCCCATCACTCTCCTTCTTGGTCAAATAGCCCTTGATGCCTTCAGTGTGACTCTACAATTTTCATAGTCATGAAAATAAAGAAAACTCTTTGAATGAGAAGGTGTGTCCAAACTTTTGGTTTGTACTGTATATATATATATATATATATATATATATATATATATATACACATACACATATAAGGGGTGGCACGGTTCGCTGAAAAAAACCCAAACCGTTCAGTTCACCACACACTGTTCGGCATGCGCTGGGACCGCGGTTCAACTTAAATCTGACAAAGCATCTGTAAATATGGTTTGCTATAAATAACACATAAAACAAACAGGGTTCAGCTAATATATGTTTCTGTTGATGCATGCGCATTCTGGATTCCCATACATTACAATAACAGCGATGAGGGGGAAAAAAAAACCCTGGCCAAATCATTCACTCTTGATCAATGTGAATGCTGCATGCTGGAATATGAGCAGTCATTCATTCCGTCATCCGGGTGCTGATAGCGCGCGCACAGATGAGATCTGAACAGCACACATCGATATGTTTAAACTTTGTGCATGCGCTCATCCGAACTTCCGGAGCGCGCTAAGGCGCGCCTCAGAACACGTGCAAATATTAAGATCTCTCTCTGCTCTCTCTCTCTGTTTAAATGTACAAATTCAGACAAAAAATATGTGAAAATGCCCATCTTGGTAAGTATCCTAGAGCAGACATAGCCGGCTGAACGTAGGCCTACTGTATCAGTGCATTCTCTTAAAGTGACAGTCTTTATATTAATCGAACAGCAACAACAAAGAAATCACTCACTGCTCTTGATTTAAAAGCTTTTTTAACTTAAAGTATAATCTTTAATTTATACAGTCCAACATGCAATGCTGTTTTACATTTGATTACTTTTCAATTTCTGTACCTAAAAACTTAAAGGGTTAGTTCACTCAGATAGCAAAATTATGTCATTAATAACTTACCCTCGTGTTGTTCCAAACCCGTGAGACCTCCGTTTATCTTTGGAACACCGTTTAAGATATTTTAGATTTAGGCCCTATCCACACGGACACGGGTATTTTTATAACCGTGACTTTTTTTACGCGGCTCGGCCTTTCGTCCACATGAAAACGCAGTTTCAGGGCACCGAAACCGAACATTTTTGAAAACCACGGCCAGGGTGAGCATTTTCAGAAACGCCGGTTGCAGTGTTGTCGTGTGGACAGTATAACCGGGGTTTTTGCCTTGCGACATCAGAGTGTGCGCCGTTATCCGCTGTGTTTGACGTCAGATGGTGTGCTGCTGACTGCTTCTGATTGGCCAAGGAGACTTTACGATTTGTAAATTCACGTTTTTGCGTTTTCATGTGGACGGGATTTTTTTTTTAAACGCAGGAGGAAAAACTCCGGTTATAAAAATACCCGTGTTCGTGTGGACTAGGCCTTAGTCCGAGAGCTCTCAGTCCCTCCATTGAAGCTGTGTGTACGGTATACTGTCCATGTCCAGAAAGGTAAGAAAAACATCATCAAAGTAGTCCATGTGACATCAGAGGGTCAGTTAGAATTTTTTGAAGCATCGAAAATACATTTTGGTCCAAAAATAGCAAAAACTATGACTTTATTCAGCATTGTCTTCTCTTCCGTGTCAGTTGTGAGAGAGAGTTAAAATCAAAGCAGCTGGATATCCGGTTCGCGAACGAATCATTCAGTTCACCAAATCGAACTGAATCGTTTTAAACGGTTAGCGTCTCCAATACGCATTAATCCACAAATAACTTAAGCTGTTAACTTTTTTAATGTGGCTGACACTCCCTCTGAGTTCAAACAAACCAATATCCCGGAGTAATTCATTTACTCAAACAGTACACTGACTGAACTGCTGTGAAGAGAGAACTGAAGATGAACACAGAGCCACCGATTTGGTTCAAATCTTTGAACCAGATTTGGTGAACTGGTTCAAAAAGATCCGGTTACATCGAATGATTCGTTCGCGAACCGGATATGACAAACTGCTTTGTTTTGAACTCTCTCTCACAACTGACACGGAAGAGAAGACAATGCTGAATAAAGTCGTAGTTTTTGCTATTTTTGGACCAAAATGTATTTTCAATGCTTCAAAATATTCTAACTGACCCCGTTGATGTCACATGGACTACTTTGATGATGTTTTTCTCACCTTTCTGGACATGGACAGTAGACCGTACACACAGCTTCAATGGAGGGAATGAGAGCTCTCGGACTAAATCTAAAATATCTTAAACTGTGTTCCGAAGATAAACGGAGGTCTCACGGGTTTGGAACGACATGAGGGTGAGTTATTAATGACATAATTTTGCTATCTGGGTGAACTAACCCTTTAAGCTAGACCTACCTAAACAAAAAAAATGAAAATCACTGTTTATTGTTTGTATCTTTACTCTATTGTATTTATTTGTGCTGTTCCTTGTAGTTGGATATACTATTCTTATTCTTTTTTTTTATTAGAAAGTATAGCTTTTCCATAAACATAGCACATACCGAACCATACCGAAAACCGTGACTCTTAAACCGTGAAACAAACCGAACTGTGAAAAAGTTGAACCGTGCCACCCCTAATATATATATATATACACACACAAACACACACACATACATACTTGCGGTCCTGTCCTGTCCAATGCAATGCCTCCCTCTAGATTTCTGGGCTAATGTTTTATTAAATTTTGAATTTTATTTTGTCTTCCTGATGTTTTTTTTTCTGTTTTCCACAGCCTCATGAAGAACCCTGCTGACAGAGCTGACTTGAAGATGCTAATGGTATGTAAAATCCCCTGTATAGTTACAATTATATTAAATGAAAATTTTAGTTATGACATCTAGTGCAGTGTTTCCCAACCACTGTGCTGCGTGGAAAATAATCAAAAACGTCCATATCTCTATTATATTATGTTATTATTATTTTAAATCAGTACTATTGATCATCGTTGTTTGTTTGTGGGTTTTACAACTATTTAACCAATGAAAAGCATTCAAAAGAGCTTGTGACTAAACCTCGTACTGCCATTGGATCCTCAAATTGTCAGTCAAACCTCATAACCCCACCCTGCATACATTCAGAATGAAGATGTCTACTTTGCAATGCAAGGGAAAATAAAGAACTGATGTTTGAATACGTGCAGCATTTCCTTTACTCAAGAGTCATTGTCTATAAAGGCTAATGCTTTTGTGTGTTTAAAAAGCAGAAAAGAGTATTCGCATTTGCTGTCTAGTTATAGACAATATACTTTTGTAGGTTTGAAATATCCTGTGCATAGTGGTTCATCTTTTATATCGTAAGATTTTGGCCAAATGTATTAAACAACAAGGGAAACTTAGTGCCCATATACAGTAGCTACAACAAACTTTATAATCGGCAAACTGATGAAAACGTGATTATTAAATTACTGCCTTAGATGCAGCAGTTTTAATGGACAAAACTGATCTCTGTCATTCAGTCATCAAAAACTTAACTCCATTTGATTATGATTTTCAGAAATTAAGTGCAAGTGTCTGATAATTATATATATAAAAAAACAACTCTGACGCAATGTTTAATTTTAATTTTGAAAAAATGAAAATAAGCATTTTATTTTTATTTTTTTAATGCTTGGTGTGCCGTGTTTTTTTTTTTTTTTTTTTTTTAATTTTTTAGAACTGTGTCGCTGCAGAAAACGGTTGGGAAACACTGATCTAGTGGAATAAAGTGGTAGGACTTAAAAAGATAGTTCACCTGAAAATGAAAATTCTGTAATTGATTACTCACCCTCATGCCATGTCAAACTCGTAAGATCTTCTTTTATCTTCAGAACACAAATGAAGATATTTTTGATGAAATCTGAGAGCTTTCTGACCCTTCATAGCAACACAGTTGACGCGTTCAAGGCCCAGAAAGACAGTAAGAACATCGTTAAAATAGTCAATGTCACATCATTGGTTCAACCCTAATTTTATGAAGCTACGAGAATACGTTTTGTGCACAAGCATGAGTAGTGGTACTCTCATGAACACATTGTGGAGACTGACACATAAGAGAAAAATTGTACACAGACATTATTCTCATAGCTTCAAAACATCACGGTTGAACCTCTGATGTCACTTGGACTGTTTTAACAATGTCCTTACTACTTTCCTGGGCTTTGAACGTGGTAATTACATTGTTGTATATGTAGGGTCAGAAAGCTCTCGGATTTCATCAGAAATATTTTCGTTTGTGTTCTGAAGAAGAACAATGCTTTTACAGGTTTGGAACGACATGAAGGGATTAGTTAATTGCATAATTTAATTTTGGGTGAACTATCCCTTTAAAGAGTGTGAGCTTTTTGTAGTAACAACACATCCAGTGTTCCAGTTTTTGGCCATGTTAGTACAGCAAATAGCTCTAGTTACAACTTGATTTTGAAATGTTTTCCCCATCGCACTGACAGTGCATAGTACTGACAGAAGATATTCCTAGCAGGAATACCATGATGCATTGTAGAATATAATAAATTACAGAAATAATACTTATAGGGGTAAATTGATGTATACGTACTGAGAATCAAGGTAGGATTTATTGAAAATATAATTAATGATGTTTAATTAAAAATAAGTAATAATACAATTAATTGATATTCATTTGCAGGGCCACACGTTCATCAAGCGGGCCGAGGTTGAGGAGGTGGATTTTGCTGGATGGATGTGTAAAATCATGGGCCTTCACCAGCCCAGCACACCCACTCATAGTGCTGAATGAACGCTGGCTCACAGCGTAGCCACCCATGCCATCCTCATCCTCCACTCTACTTCTCTCCTTTTTGCTCTCACAGGCCTGTGTGGTTGTAAGCCTCCGACACACCGCTGTGCGCTGTTTTGCCGTTTTCTGCTTGCTCTTCTCTTCCACCGCGGTGCGTTCTGGGGCATTGTTTTATAAGAGCTTCTGGTGTTGGAACACAGTCATTTGAATGAATTTGGAGATAAGAGTCACTTAAGTGGAGTGGCTGTATTTTTAACAACCACATTATTCAAGAATGTCAAAATTGGTAAAGATCAGCTAGGTTTTGTTTGTATAACAACTATTTCATTAGTTTCATGATGTTTTTGTTTACTTTTCATGGTTGGTTTATTAATTCATCATTGTTTTTTGTTTTTGTTTTGCTAAAGCGCTATTCTTTGGCAGTTAGTGTTACACTGTTAAAATGGATAGCTTGGTTCAAAGGCAAACATTTAATTGAGAATCAACTGCCGTTTGCATCAAAAAAAAATGGTGGAATGGTGTTCTTAAATCTTGCTTAATTTTTCAACTTGAAATCATCTTCAGAAGGGTATATTTGGGAAGGATTATTGTTTAGAACTTATGCTTCAGTGTACTTTTTATTTTTCAATGAAACCTAAAATTTCTTGCTTTTGATTTCAAGTTTGGAATACAACCAGGGTTGCATCTATCTTTACAGTGCTTTTACAATAGGCCCGATGAATTTAAACACATCAAAGTTATTTCAACCAGGACCACAACAGGTACACTCATAGTCTGGTCTTCAGTGGTATATAAAGTGCAAAGTAACGTCTCAGGCCACCATGTACAGTGCTATGCAGATCATATTAACCTCAGCAGATATTGCTGTATTAGTAGGTCTTATAAATACACGGGTGTTACAGATGGGCATTGTGAAGTGTGGCTAAAGCCCACTTGTTCTAAAGAGCTTTTTTTTTCTTTCTCTAGTAATTTTCAGTAACATTAAAACTGTATTACACACTGGCATTCAGCTCCGATCAAGTGAATGCATCGCCACACGTGTAGAAAATATATGTACAGTACAAATGGTACTGTTTTCAGTCTTAAAATAGCATTTTATTTTATTATAATTTTTTTTGGGGGGGGGACTAGTCTAGTGAAGAGGATATAAGTCATTTTATTACCATATGGAATGTGTTGAATACAGTTCTAATATAAAAATAAAACTTATTTGTGAACGATTATTTGGCTGTAGTTGTTGTCAGTCTCAATGTCCTGGAAGATGTTTAATGATTTTATTTCAGTGTACTATAATGTAAATTGTTAATAAGAGTGACTATTTCATTACATAATTTGAAATATAAGGCATATATTAGAAATATAGATATCTAAAAAAAAACATGTGATTAGCATTATAGCTGTTCCTTTCTGGTATATTTATGTATGTCTGTGATAACAAGCAGTACCGGAAAATGCGTATTATAAAATGGTTTATTAATGATGTATAATGTATTATAACTTTTTTTTAAGCTAAATAAAGTAAGTAAATGGTAATACAGGTAACATATGTTGTACATGTAAAATTGTGGAATGTTTTGAAAACAAAACAACAAAAAATGTAGATCACCATTTAGCCAATGCTTCAAGGCTGCTTGCCAGCAAGGGATGAGCTGTTACAAAACCAAGCTGCATAGAGATGTTTTATAAAATACTTTGGCATACGTTTCTAAATATGTGTGCAAAAATATGAATTTAGTAACTTGAAATGCACCTTTACAGCTTCTTTTAATTACGAATCAGTTTTAAGTGTCCCAGTTATACTGCCCTCTATGTCTGGTGTACGTTAGTTGATCATGCTTGTCTCCTACTTAATACTTCAGCATTTAAGCACAACTCGATGTCATACGCAATTACGCTCCTCTGCGTCCACTCCCTGTTTTACGGGAGAGTCCTCAATTGTACAGTCACTCTCAGATAGGTCATATACTGCTCCTCCTGTTTTGAGAACTTTCAGTCCAGCAGCAGGTAAGCGGGCAAACGTGTCTCTTAAGTGGTGGAGGATAATCCATGTCTGTCCCGCTGGTCGACTGCACACATCGCTTCTCTTAGCATGATTTTGGTGAGTATGGAGAATCACAGTACACGTTTAGTGGTTTGGTTTCTTATTTTTAATTAACAATTCAGTTGTTACATGTAAAGAAGACGTGTCAAAAAGGTGAAGCATAAAGTGAATATTGTCACTAATATCCGACAACCCCTTGAGTGTAGGGTACACTATGAGCTGTATTAGTTTTGAGACAGTGGAGGGTGTGTGTATATGTATTGCGGGGGGGACTGCTGGCAGACCCTGAGTGTCCTGGAATGTGCCATGGCTTGTTCTGGGGTGGGACTCCATGACCTCAGGCAATGGGATGGGTGGGTGCGACTGCATTCGTACACACTGAGGAGAAAAAAGGATGGTTAACTCTCATTATTTTCGCGCACACGCGCACCCAAAGTACACGTGCAACTCCCCTGCAAACAATTTTGTACAAATACAGGCTGGTTTTACCAGCAAAATCCTTGTGAACTCCACTGTTGTGTTCATGTCATGAGTGATGGTGGTCACTATGGCATGATAACAACCTTTTACTGTATTCCCCAGAGAGGAGCAGAGGAGAACAGCATGGGGGCATGCTGTTTCTTTAAGAGAGAGGGAGAGCGAGAGAGAGAGAGAAAGGGAGGGACCTTTTTGCCCTCCAGAAACCAGGAAGGGAATTGAGTTGATCTGCTGGTGCTTGGTTAGCGCATACAGTGCTTTGAACAGCAGGGACAGCTAAGAGCGAGAGCGCCACAGAGGAGGAGAGAAGAGGAGGGAAGAGCTAACCCATAACAAGCACCACCACGGCCATCGCAGGTGAGCTTGTTTCCCCCTGTTTGTCCCCCGTGTCGTCTGCCCAAGGCCTATCGACTGAAGGGAGCAAGGCAGAGGAGGAAGGAATGAGGGAGGGGGACAGAGAGGAGAGAGAGAGAGTATGTGTGTGGGGGGTAGGAGGGGGCTTCAGTGCCAGTGAGGAATTATTCCTCTTTTTCTTTGGTCTTCAGAGTAACTGATTTGGTAGTCCTTCGGTTCACTGGTATTGCTTTAATAAACTTTTTTTTTTCTGTTCTTACTGTTGGTAACTTTTTTGTTGTTGTTTTGGAGATAGCCCTTAAGAGGTGTGTTTGTCGGAGGTTAGATGAGGATAACATAGTATGAATGAACCTAAATAATTCCATTTAGACCAAGGTACAGTGCTACGCACTGGGGTCCACTATTTTTGAAACATTTGTTGTCATTCATTAAGAAACGATCTCTGAGAACTTGTGCATGCACCTTTTGGCTTTTTTTCTTTCAGTCTCAAATTGCATCTGCACTGTTTACTTTTATGATGGATCATTTTAGGTCAAAAGAAGTCTCATTTGGGTCAAGAATGCGGAATATGTCAGATGATGTAGGGTGACAATATACATTTACTGTATTGAAGTTCTACAGAGTTGTGTTTGGATCCCTTTGCCTTTTCTCATACGTACAGAGTTTGGCACTGGTTGTTGGCTGGTCTGTACTTTTAATACCTGGCATCCTGCTAGCAACACACGTTAGTGTATAATTCAGCTCTGAATGCTTACGTTGAAGCAAGCTCTTAGATGTGGGGGTGGCAAGAGCTAACAGTTTGGGACTTGTAGTTCTTAGCAGTGGCCTAGAAGCAGGTGAAGTCATACTTAAGGACTGCGCTTCCCAGAGTGCCTTGCCCTTGGCCATACAGGATAGGGAACAGCCGGTAGCCTATCCTAGTGGGGAGGTGTGGTGATTGAGGAGCGGGCAAGCCAATCGCAGAGGGGGAAGTGAAGCCAGAGCAGTGGGCTGAAAATAGAGTGGGGGAGTTAGTAGGTGTCTGCCTGTGTGGGATCAGGCAAGGGCTTGTCTGTGTAACTAGGGCCACTCGGAGGTTTCCTTTCTGCAGTTGCTCCAGACCAGAGCCCTGCCCAGGCACAGAGGCAGGCAGGCAAGCAGAGGGAGACTGAGCTGACCCATAGGGTAACAAAATTCTGGCCGGCCGGTAAGAGCTCCGAATGCACTCTCACTCTCTCTGGTGTCTGAAACAGGAAAGGCAAGCTAGAAGAGATATAATGGAATCTTATAAGGGGAAAGAGAGGGACTTGGCTTGAATAAGTTCAGAGCGCTTGACCCACTTGCAGATGGCATAGAGATGGAAAACGGAGGCCTGCTGTTTTAAGGTATGACTTGGTGAGCTTCTGTGCAGCTAGTCTTACTTTCCAAGTACTTTCTTAACTGAACTCTGTCTTTGTGTGATTCTTATTTTTTCTGAGCGTACGGTTACAAATGGCCATTTAATAAAAAACAAATATTCAAGCCGATTAATTTAATTTTAGACACAAAAGGATGGGTTTAACACTGGTTGACTCTGGTGGAATGGTTTCAAATAAAGTGGAATTCACATCAAATATATCCTGCTCATTGAGATCTCTAAGAACCTTGGACTTTGGAAAGTTTTTCCTCTTCTCTAGGCAGATCCCTTGTAGGCTTCTCTGCCCCCTCATTCTTTTTATAGCTGTGCCATAATGCACATCAACATCTTGGTAAGGGTCTCTAACAGGGTCTTATTTTTTCAAATAAAAAGACTGCTTGTTTGTTCTGGACCTTAAAGGCGTTGCAGGAAGCTGCAGTCTCTTTCGCTCTCTCTCTCTTTTTTTTTATTCAAAGATGTATGCAGATCATTTCCAACCCATACTTGCTCGACTCGTTTTCACTAGTGCGGGTACAGGGAGGACGCAAGGGGTATTTTTATTCACAGATGACGCCCAGTGTCTGAATAATGCACAGACAAGGCTCCTTGTCTCACTGGGGTGAGGCCGATCTTTATTGTCTTTTGCTTGTTTAAGTGGCAAAGAGATTCTTACCCACCATAAACCAGTTAACCCTGTACGTAGTTAAATTACCTGACAGGGTCGTTTCAGGTCATCATTTATGACTGGTAAGGCATGTGTAAACTTCATTCTGATACACATCATGCAGTGCTTTTTTTTAAATTTGTTTGTTTTTGTATTATCTTGATGTGTTGTGTTATTTCACCAAGTATGTGTTCCGCTATATCTATGAAATTTCATATTTTTATAAGCTTTTTAGAAGCTGACTTTTAATATTAGTTTTGTTTGCTTTTACTTTAAGTTTCAGTCGCTAGACATCCAGTGTGAATTGTTTAGGTTTTTATGCACTTGTATGTACGAGATATTTGACTAGCTTTTGAATGCTTATGAAATAAAAATTTCATTTGAACTTTCACTATCCTTTCGCATCTGTTTTTGCGTCTTTGTACAGTGCAGGACTGAGGGCTGAAAGCACTAGAAGTTACCAGCTACTGTTTGGACAAAAAGTATAATTCTAATGCTCAAGTAATCTTTGAGCTCTCTGAAAAAGGTTTAGTTTTAATACTTCTGGGGGATGGTGGATGTTTGTGAAACATTTTTGAATTGATCGAATTAAAGACTGATGCTGCGAGATGGGCTGCTGCAAGCTAGCATCACTATCGGTAATCAGAGAGCTCATCTCATTATTCTCTCATTGCACTCTTTAAAGGGCCTTCTTCCACTTGTTCTTATCTGCTGAGAGTCTGTCGACATGATGAGTGAGGCCTTCTTGGTTTCCTTGTCAGTAATGTGGAATCCAATTGCTGTAAGTTTATGCTCTCGCCCCCATTCGCTATTGTGGAGCTCGACCTCCAGCAGGTGGAGGAGTCCTTGACATACTTACCTTAGTGCGTGTGTTCATTCAGAGATATGCTTGGATGTAGAGCTGAAAAAGAAAATCCTGGCTGAGTTGTCATGTCTTTTTGCCGCCTCAGCAGAGGCAAAAGAGGGAAGTGGAAGCTGTGGTGGTCTGGTGGTGGAGTGTGCAGTGCAGTGTCTGGGAGAGCTGGTCATCTGATAACAGAGCGGGTTCTGTTACACCATCACCAGAGTCACGCAGGAAGTCTTCTTCCGCCCAACCGGCCAGGCTGCCGCAGCAGCAGAAGAGCTCAAGACATGGACTGTGTCCTGAGCGCAAGGGCACTGGAAGGGCTGGAGTAGTGCTGCCGTCATTACTCAATTTTGTGTTGGTTTTCTTGCTCTTTCCTTATTTCCTGGCCCAGCCACAGTTTGTCCGAAAGACTCCGAAGATGTGGGCAGCTCAAAGACAGATGCAGGGAGTTAGGCCTGGAAAAGTTTGGTCAAACTATGAGGGGGCGTCGTGGCATTTTCACACGTGGGCTTCATTCTAACATGGGACTTAAACAAAGCTGCTGCTGGTCTAGAAAGATTGTAGGCACATTGTTGCTTTTGAAGAGGAGTTTCTTGCCTTATCTGCTCTACTATTTGCTTTATGCTCTTTTCCTATCTAATATACTTCTGCAACTAAGAGCTTTAATTTCTTACCATAAAGAGTAAGTAGTTTGCTTGTACTATTGACCCTATGACACAAGGTTTTTCCTCGAAGAGGGACGTAATTTTGTCTACAGAAGGTTCCAGTAACTAAAGTGAGGTGAAATAAAGAATTGCACTAGTGTGCACATGTTTTTAGCAGCCTCACCCAATACCTTTTGGGGGGCATTGTGAATACAAGTCTGGATTTTTGGCAGTCTACTGACATATCACCAGTGAAATGGCCATGCACTACAACTCTAGTTTTATCAGTTGTTCGCCCACTTCCTGCTTGCACTTTTTGTGACCAATCATGCTTCTCTAACCAGTGCTGGCAGGAGTGACTCATTTGCAGGGCCTTGCTCGAAATCCTGTTCTTCTTGGAACCAGTCAGCCCCTCTCCATACTGTTTACGATTATCTGGTAATATCCTCTCTGCTCTGACCTTGAACCCTGTCAACCTAGTGTAGTGACTCCACTTCCCTCCCTCATGAGGCAAGAGGAGCTAATCACACAAGCACACACTAATTTG